>NC_074669.1:9659612-9959612 GCF_029448725.1 Salvelinus fontinalis
GGAGAGAGCGAGAGAATAGAGTGAGAGAATGAACATGTGAGGGAGAGAAAGAGAGAGGGAGAGAGCGAGAGAATAGAGTGAGAGAATGAACATGTGAGGGAGAGAGCGAGAATAGAGTGAGAGAATGAACATGTGAGGGAGAGAAAGAGAGAGTGAGAGAGAGAGAATAGAGTGAGAGAATGAACATGTGAGGGAGAGAAAGAGAGAGGGAGAGAGCGAGAGAATAGAGTGAGAGAATGAACATGTGAGGGAGAGAAAGAGAGAGGGAGAGAGCGAGAATAGAGTGAGAGAATGAACATGTGAGGGAGAGAAAGAGAGAGGGAGAGAGAGAGAGAGAGAATAGAGTGAGAGAATGAACATGTGAGGAAGAGAAAGAGAGAGGGAGAGAGCGAGAGAGATGACCATGCGGGAGAGAAATAGAGAGAGCAGGAGAGAGAAAAGGAGGCATGTGGAGATTAGTGGCTTTTCCTTAAGGAAATATTTGTTTTTTGTAACCACACATCCTCAGGATAGTGGAGCCAACCCATAAACAACTGAATGTATAGCAAACAAGGGGAAGTAACTATTTCAGTAGAACTCCCATGGTATTATTGCATTTTAGCAGATACTCTTATCCAGAGCAACTTACATAAGCATTTAGGGTTAAGAGCCATGCTCAAGGGGCACATTGACAGATTCTTCACCTAGTCAGCTCAGGAATTGAACCACTGGCCTTTCAATTACTGGCCCAACACTCTTAACCACTACGCTACCTGTCTCCACAGCCAGGAAATCTGACAAGCAGCTCTTCATATAAATCATTATATCAGCTGCTTCAGCGCAAGACAAAACATAATAGAGAAACTGTAGTTTGGATGTGGGAGATGTGACATGAATGAGTGGGTCACAAGGTTGGGCTCCATTCAAATTGAAGGCAGTCAATTTAGGAAGTGATTTGAATTTAACATTCAGAAATGTAAATACGTTTGAAATAAATAGTTTCTACTTTTCAGTTTATTGAGAAGACATTGAAAATAAATGCAATTTTTTGGATAATTGAATTATAATTTTAGAGTGTTTCCTGAATTGACTGTCTTCAATTCGAATTGAGCCCAACCCTGGTGGGTCAGTGAGTAATGTTTGGTTGTGGGACAGGGATGATAGGAAATGAGTCATGCCTGATCTACAAGGCTCAATAACTCCATTATCATGCTTGATGAGTAATAGTATAGTACTTGGGTACTTACAGGCCGTCCTCCGCCAAGGCCCCATTGTCCAGTGAGGGGCCTCCAGGGCCCAAGGTACTGCTGCTGCCCATACTGCGGAAGGACTCCCGGGCCCTCCGCCGACGCTCTCGCTCCACCTCCTCTGCATCCTCGACGCTCCTCTGGGCGGTTATTCTGTGGGGAGAGAGACAGGGTGAAGATATATTGTTTAAAGCTACAGTCTTTGATTTGTAAAATAACAAAATGGGTCGCCTCCACTTGAGAGATGAGGCTAAGGAAGAAATATACTAAGAATTGTAATGACCATTGAACAGCTTTCAAAATCCCAGACTATAGCTTTAGAACCTTAATGAGAAATGGTTTTCACCCCCATGTGTCTTTGAGTTTTTTGTGCCTGACATGGTTGGATCCCATGAGTCATCGTCCTGGGCTCTCCCAAGAAGATGTTTCTAAACAATGGCCTGTTAATTCCTGGAGAAGGGAGAGTTCTGGGAGAGAATGCCAGGAGAACATCTGCCTCAGACCTCCTAGCATTCAGCTCGTCACGGATGAGCGATGACATCCCAACAGAACATCGGGAAGTCTACGGCATCCCCCTGTGTTTATCTCACTAGTAAACATACACACGCATGTGGTTCTACTCATGTTTGCATTTTACTGCAGCAACACATTTATCACAACAGTGTAAACCACTTTCTCCGCGGCACACCAAACCAAACTCCCCTTGGGATTCAAAAAGGGTTTAAAGTGCATCCTCACTAATGTAGACATTTAAATGTTTCCTGAAAGTGCATGACATCTAGTTTTCTGTATTTATGAAGAGTAGATTCCACAGCACTTATGGACTTGTCGGCTGTACTGTTTCTCTATTTTGTAGCGAAAGGGCCATGGTACTAGCCTCAGAGTAAATGTAGGAAGTTCAAGACATCTATTTTTCAATGTAATGAGCAGATAGTTTACAGCACGTACAGACTTGTCTGCTGTACGTCTCTGCTGTGTAACTAGTGAGGGCCATGGTATGAGCCTATAAGGGTGAATGCAGGAGAACTGCCTGGTCAATAGGTTCCATCTGTGTGTCAGGGTGTCAAATGACAACACTCATATCCATTTGGCTTCTGGGTCAATTAAGGCAGTCTCAGGTCACTAATAAGGCCCTAATGTGTCCCAGGCCCCGGGCCGTGTGTGTTACCACCACCTGAGGCCATCTGCTTCAGTGACTCTCCCTTTCACAACACCCCATATAAAGGTCCATGTAGGTGGGATGGTCCGTAAAATCACCCCCCACACCCCCACCGCTAATCACAGGGTTTTACAGACCATCCCACTTACATTGATCTTTATATGGGGTGTTGTGAACGGGAGAGGAGGGGGGTGAAAGGGTCAGAGCACAGCTGGATCTAGGTTACCCAGATACGTTCCACTATTTTCAATGTTGGTTTCCTTCACAATCAGAACTGGTTGCCAGGGGGAAATGAGCTGATAACCAAGTGCCCAACACCACTGAGTGATGGATGAACCAGGAAGTATTGTCATGGTTTCAGAAAGGCGACTTCACGGACGGGTTGAAAAACTGATGTATAACACATTTGATATGTCAATTGAGACACAAAGGATAATTTTTTACTTTGTCTCCTCAAAAATGTTGACACAACACAACCGTTGTGGAGGCAAGAACGCAGGCACACCATCCCAGTTGGTATGGTATTAGAGGACGTGGCAGACAGACTTAATAACTTCTTACCCTATCATTCTTTTTCCTTTCATTTACATTATGGGATTATCTCATTCATGGCACCAGTCAAACGTCTGACTCAGATGATGATGTCATTAATCTGTTGGTGACTGGATTATAGATGGCCTTTCTTTCTTTGTCATCCTCTTTCACTCACTGTCCAAATCTGTCCTTGTTTAAACTTAATCTAAGAGACCCATTTCTCACCCCGTTTATCTTCTGGATCTGCAACCGTGGGAGGTGGGGGGGAATAGCAGTGAGGAAAGACACGCCAAAGAATCTGGTTTACATTGGGGCTTATATTGCCTTTCCT
The DNA here is from genome assembly GCF_029448725.1 of Salvelinus fontinalis. Taxonomy (NCBI): domain Eukaryota; kingdom Metazoa; phylum Chordata; class Actinopteri; order Salmoniformes; family Salmonidae; genus Salvelinus; species Salvelinus fontinalis. The sequence continues at coordinate 9,662,863 of NC_074669.1, forward strand.
GACAATTGTAACGACATCTAATCTCGACTTCCTCTAAATAATGTTCAAAAGCCGCAGGGCCAAAGAGCCAGATTCTGACAGTTAGACTGCTAAGTGGATTTATTTGGGGCTGTTTTGCTCCTTTGTAAATTCACACTAGAGCAAGCCTGAGCATGCCACTGTTGTCTCCACACAAAACTGAAAACAAACAGACAACTGCCTCTCCAGACCAGATGGGTCGGTGTTGTGTGTCACAGGGGAGTGTGATTAGCAGAGTTCTTGGAGTGGGAACTGCCAGAGGCTTCACCTTTCTGACCGACTTATTTACTTATCAAACCACATTTTATTTATCACATGCACCGAATACAGTGAAATGCTTACTTACACGCTCTTTCCCAACAATGCACAGTTAAATAAGAAAATGAAAAACACATGAGGAAATATACCACACAAGAATGAAGCTATATACAAGGAGTACCAATACCATATCAATGTTCAGGGGTACGAGGCATTTGAGGTAGATATGTACAGTGGCTTCAAGAAGTATTCATACCCCCCCCCCAAAAAAAAATATTGTTTTTACAAAGTGGGATTAAAATTGATTGCAATTTTTTGTCAATGATCTACACAAAATACTATGTAATGTCAAAGTGGAAGAAACATTCTAACATTTGTATAAAAATCATAAAAAATAAACTTCATATATATTCATTAGATAAGTAAGCAATATATTACAGGCACATTTGGCAGTGATTACAGCTGTGAGTTTTTCTGGGAAAGTTTCTGAGAGCTTTGCACACCTGAATTGTACAATATTTGCAAAAATTCTTCAATCTCTATCAAATTCGTTGTTGATCATTGCTAGACAGCCATTTTCAAGTCTTGACATATATTTTAAAGCTGATTTAAGTCACAACTGTAACTAGGTCAGCCAGGAACATTCAATGTCATCTTGGTAAACAACTCCACTCCAGTGTATATTTGGCTTTGTGTTTTAGGTTATTGTCCTACTGAAAGATTCATTTGTCTCCCGGTGTCTGGTGGAAAGCAGACTGAACCAGGTTTTCCTCTAGGATTTTACCTGTGTTTTATTTTTATCCACCGAAAAACACTTATGACAAGCATAACCATAGCATGATGCAGCCACCACCATGTTTGAAAATATGAAGAGGGGTACTCAGTTGTGTGTTGTTTTGGATTTACCACAAACATAATGCTTTGTATCAGGACATAAAGTACATTTCTTTTTTTGCAGGTTTACTTTAGGGCACAGGTGTCAAACTCATTCCACCGAGGGCCGAGTGTCTGCGGGTTTTCGCTCCTCCCTTGTACTTGATTGATGAATTAACATCACTAATTAGTTAGGAACTCCCCACACCTGGTTGTCTAGGGCTTTATTGAAAGGAAAAACCAAAAACCTGCAGACACTAGGCCCTCCGTGGAATGAGTTTGACACCCCTGCTTTAGGGCTTTATTATTTTGGAATATATATCCTGTACAAGCTTCCTTCTTGTCACACCCTGGTCTTAGTTATCTTTGTTTTCATTATTATTTTAGGTAGGTCAGGGTGTGACATGGGGAAGTTTGCGTGTTTTTGTATTGTCTAGGTGTCACGTTCCTGACCTGTTTTCTGTTAGTGTTGTATGTGTTAGTTGGTCAGGACGTGAGTTTGGGTGGGCAGTCTATGTTTTCTGTTTCTATGTTTGTTTAAGGGTTGCCTGGTATGGCTCTCAATTAGAGGCAGGTGTTTGGCGTTTCCTCTAATTGAGAGTCATATTAAGGTAGGTTGTTTCACATTGTTTGTTGTGGGTGGTTGTCTCCTGTGTCTGTGTATGTCGTTGCGCCACATGGGACTGTTTCGGTTTTGTTTGTTTGTTTGTTCGTTCATTCGTTTTATGTAGGCAGTTTTCGTGTTCATGCGTTCTTCGTGTTTCATGTGAGTTTGTCGTTCAGGTCTGTCTACATCGTTTATTTGTTTTGTAATTTCAAGTGTTCGTTCGTGTTTTGTTTAATTAAAAATCATGTCTTATTCAAACGCTGCGTCTTGGTTCAATCCATGCTCCTCCTCTTCGGATGAAGAGGAAAAGGAGAACCGTTACAGAACCACCCACCGATCCAGAACCAAGCAGCATGAGTTCGAGCAGTGGACATGGGAGGACGTGTTAAATGGAAAAGGTTGCTACACATGGGAGGAGATCCGAGCTGGACGAGATCGCCTTCCATGGGAACAGCTGGAGGCGATTAGGAGAGTGGAGGCAACGGGAGAGAGAGACCGGATTTATGAAGGTATGCAGCTAGCAGCTAGCACGGAAGCCCGTGAAGAAACCCCAAAAATGTATTGGGGGGACTAAGAGGTAGTGGGCCAAGGGCAGGTAGGAGACCTGCGCCCACTTCCCAGGCTAACCGTGGAGAGCGGGAGTACGGGCAGACGCCGTGTTACGCAGTAGAGCGCACGGTGTCTCCTGTACCTGTGCATAGCCTGGTGCGGGTTATTCCACCTCCCCGCACTGGTAGGGCTAGATTGGGCATTGAGCCAGGTGCCATGATGCCGGCTCAGTTCGCCTACATAGCCCGGTGCGGGTTATTCCACCTCCCCGCACTGGTCGGGTGACGGGGAGCATTCAACCAGGTAAGGTTGGGCAGGCTCAATGCTCAAGGGAGCCAGTAAGCTTGCACGGTCCGGTATTTCCGGTGCTACCTCCCCGCCCCAGCCCAGTACCACCAGTGCCTACACCACGCACCAGGCTTCCAGTGCGTTTTCAGAGCCCTGTTCCTCCTCCACGCACTCTTCCTATGGTGCGTGTCTCCAGCCCAGTGCCTCCAGTTCCGGCACCACGCACTAAGCCACCTGTGCGTCTCCAGAGCCCTGTACACACTGTTCCTTCTCCCCGTACTCGTCCTGATGTGCGTGCCCTCAGCCCGGTGCCACCAATGCCGGTACCACGCACCAGGCAAATAGTACGCTTTGAGAGTCCAGTGTGTCCTGTCCCTGCTCCCCGCACTAGCATGAAGGTGCGTGTCCTTAGCCCGGTGCCTCCAGTTCCGGTACCACGCACCAGGCCTATAGTGCGCATTGAGAGTCCAGTGTGCCTTGTTGTTGTTCCCCGCACTAGCCTGAAGGTGCTTGTCCTTAGCCCGGTGCCTCCAGTTCCGGCACCACGCACCAGATCTACAGTGCGTCTCATCCGGCCAGAGCCATCCGTCTCCCCAGTGCCATCTGAGCCATCCGTCTCCCCAGTGCCATCTGAGCCATCCGTCTGTCCAGTGCCGTCTGAGCCATCCGTCTCCCCAGCGCCGTCTGAGCCATCCGTCTGTCCCGAGCCATTAGAGCCGCCCGTCTGTCCCGAGCCATTAGAGCCGTTAGTCAGTCAGGAGCCGCTAGAGCCATTTGTCAGTCAGGATCTGCCAGAGCCGCCAGCCAGACAGGATCTGCCAGAGCCGCCAACCAGACAGGATCTGCCAGAGCCGCCAACCAGACAGGATCTGCCAGAGCCGCCAGCCAGCCATGAGCGTCCAGAGCCGTCAGCCAGCCATGAGCGTCCAGAGCCGTCAGCCAGCCATGAGCGTCCAGAGCCGTCAGCTAGTCATGAGCGTCCAGAGCTGCCATGTATCCAGAACTGCCCCTCAGTCCAGAGCTGTCTCTCTGGAGCTGCCCTTCAGTCCGGAGTTGCCCCTCTATCCTGAGCTACCTCTCTATCTTGACCTACCTCTCTGTCTTGAGCTATCTCTCTGTATTGAGCTACCTTATCCTGGTGCTGCCCCTTATTTTGAAGTTACCTATTAAGTTAAGTAGGTGTAATAGGAGGGTGGTCATTTTAAGGGGGCGTAAGCTGGGATTGACTATGGTGGGGTGGGGACCTCGCCCAGAGCCTGAGCCACCACCGTGGTCAGACGCCCACCCAGACCCTCCCCTAGACTTTTGGTGGTGCGTTCGGAGTACGCACCTTGAGGGGGGGGTTATGTCACGTTCCTGACCTGTTTTCTGTTAGTGTTGTATGTGTTAGTTGGTCAGGACGTGAGTTTGGGTGGGCAGTCTATGTTTTCTGTTTCTATGTTTGTTTAAGGGTTGCCTGGTATGGCTCTCAATTAGAGGCAGGTGTTTGGCGTTTCCTCTAATTGAGAGTCATATTAAGGTAGGTTGTTTCACATTGTTTGTTGTGGGTAGTTGTCTCCTGTGTCTGTGTATGTCGTTGCGCCACATGGGACTGTTTCAGTTTTGTTTGTTCCTTCGTTTTATGTAGGCAGTTTTCGTGTTCATGCGTTCTTCGTGTTTCATGTGAGTTCGTCGTTCAGGTCTGTCTACATCGTTTATTTGTTTTGTAATTTCAAGCGTTCATTCGTGTTTTGTTTAATTAAAAATCATGTCTTATTCAAACGCTGCGTCTTGGTTCAATCCATGCTCCTCCTCTTCGGATAAAGAGGAAAAGGAGAACCGTTACACTAGGGTGTTGTATGGTTTAGGGGGTTAAGTAGAGTAGATGGGTTAGTGTTTAGTATAGATGTCTATGGTTGCCTGAATTGGTTCTCAATCAGAGACAGCTGGTTATTGTTGTCTCTGATTGGGAGCCATATTTAAGGCAGCCATGGGCTTTAGCTGTTTTGTGGGTAATTGTCTATGTTGAACGTTTGTAGCTTGTGTGTGCACTAACGTTTGTAGCTTCACGGTCGTTTGTTGTTTTGTTTCTGTTTATGTATAGTGTTCGTTTTGTCTTCATCTCCGATAAAAGATGTCTTCATTTCCCGCTGCGCCTTGGTCCTCTCTCTCACCCACTTATTATGACGATCGTGATCGTCACGATCGTGACAACAATAACCAGCTGTCTTTGATTGAGAACCAATTCAGGCAACCATAGACTTTCCTAGACATCTATACTAAACACTAACCCATCTACTCTACTTAACCCCCTAAACCATACAACACCCTAGACAATACAAAAACACAAACTTCCCCATGTCACACCCTGACCTACCTAAAATAATAATGAAAACAAAGATAACTAAGGCCAGGGTGTGACTTCTTTTCAATTAGGTTAGTATTGTGGAGTAACTACAATATTGTTGATCCATCCTCCGTTTTCTCCTATCACAGCCATTAAACTATGTAACTGTTTTAAAGTCACCATGATGAAATCCCTGAGTTCCTTCGTCTCCGGCAACTGAGTTAGTAAGGGGGCCTGTAACTTTGTAGTGACTTGGTGTATTTATACACCATCCAAAGTGTAATTAATCACGTTGCCATGCTCAAAGGGATATCCAATATCAGTTTTTTTTTTTTTACCCATCTACCAATAGGTGCCCTTCTTTGCGAGGCATTGGAAAACCTCCCTGGTCTTTGTGATTGAATCTGAGTTTGAAATGCACTGCTGGACTGAGGGACCTTACAGATAATTGTATTGATTTATTTAGGCTTGCCATTACAAAAGGGTTGTATACTTATTGACTCAAGACATTTCAGCTTTCATTTTTAATTCATTTGTAAACATTTCTAAAAACATAATTCCACTTTGACATTATGGAGGTATTGTGTGTACGCCAGTGACACAAAATCTCAATTTAATCCATTTGAAATTCAGGATGTAACACAATAAAATGTGGAAAAAGTCAAAGGGTGTGAATACTTTCTGAAGGCTCAGTACTGGGCCATCCCCACCACCCTCAGTAGTTAAGGGCGGTGCAGTTGCCATACCAGGCGGTGATGCAGCCAGTCAAGATGCTCTCGATGGTGCAGCTGTAGAACTTCTTGAGGATCTGAGGAACCATGACAAATCTTACTTACTTAGGGATTCTATTCCTCCTAGAGCATAGGCCACCAACAAACTTAACAGAAAAAGGCCACTCCTGGGTTTCAGACTGGAGGTTCAGATATTTGGAGAAGTTTGACGGTCTAAACAGCAGTCAGGGGATCACAAGCAATAACTATGTTTCATGATAATGTACTGTATTTGGTTAGCAAAGTGCGGGTTGCAGGCAGCCTGAGTGAATTTTGCTCTGGAAGTTAATGACATGATCTACCCCAGCAATAAAGCCTTCAAATGCACTGAATGATTATGGAACAAAATGTGAACCCGTCTGGGAGTTAATTCCCCATCTATGACTCCCTTGTTAGGTTTGACACCTGGCTGTGAAAGATGATTGACTGGCCACCCGGAGATCACAAAGATCAATGGAGTACAAGAAGAGAGGTGACCTCTAACATCTCACTGTAACACACCAGGTTTCCTGCCACACTGTGAAAATTTGAGCCAAAATTATGACTGAGCCATATATTCCTTCTGTTGTGTAGTATTTACATGTATACATACACACACACACACACACACACACACACACACACACACACACACACACACACCCTTTGCTTGACCGTTGTACGTAATACTTGACTAGAGATGCATTAGGTAAGAAAGTAAGTATTTCACAGGAAACCACAGACATTATTATCTTAAAGTTAGAAAGGTTTAGAAAACTTGTTTAGCTCTTCGCTACTCGCTGAATGATTATATAATAACATGGTTTCCTTCCTCTATTAAAAGCCAAACAGACAGACACTGAAGAGAGGGTGCTGTGAAAAATGTCCAGGATGATGTCATGGTTGTCATGAAACAAGTTAGAACAGTTGCTATGTGGATGCCATTACATCAGCCAGACAAAATACTATGTTGTTGACGATACTGAGGAGATTACTTTTCCAAGAATCGGGTGAACAAGTCACTAACTGAGAGGAGCTTTTGCCAATTCACACTGCCATGACCTAACTTGAACTACAGATTAAAACCAAGTCAGCTGTAGCCTTATGTGTCTCTACTCAAACGAATGAAAGTCTACTATGAATGCCACATCATCATGACACTTTCCAGTCATTCCAAAATGGCTGGTCATTTTCAATGAAATGCAACGTGTTTATGGCAGACGTTTACACACGGCCACCTGGGGAGGATGAACTATGACCATGGAGGTGACTGCCAGGCAATCCGATTGCATTGCCATCAGAGGAGGCTGGTGAGAGGAGATATAGGAGGACGGGCTCATTGTATTGGCTGGAATTGAATAAATGGAATGGTATCAAACACATCAAACAGGAAAACCACATGTTTGACTCTTCCATTCATTCCATTCCAGCCATTACAATGAGCCTGTCCTCTTATAGCTCATCCCACTAGCCTCCTCTGGTTACCATGGACACAGGCCTGCCTGGACTCCCCCTGTAAGCCAGTAGAGTAGACAGTAATCACTAATCGCCATGTTATGGCTCTCGACTGGCCCCACGTGCATTGCGCAAATGGAGCTCAGCTCATTTACTACAGTCTGGGAACCCCAGGGCCCTTTTGGTTTGTTTACCTACGGGCTTTAGTCAAAGCTCATTACACACAGGTAACTGCCAAAATAAAGCAAAACACCAACATAAAGCTTCTTAACGCGGCATTGGTCTCAACTGATACAGCTGTTCAATGAGCAGGTCTGGTGAATCCATTTGCACTTCATCTTATCTCACTGTGTGGGATTTGATGGTTTTAAGTCCATGGTGAGACCGATAGAGATAAAACACATCCACCACTGAGTCTGTCTTATCCTATAGGATGTTAACTGACCAAGGCAGGAGAGATAACCGTCAGAAAGTCAGTCTGTCTATCACCTCTTTCCCTTCCTGCTCTAAAGAGAGGGATCTCTGGAGAGGGAAACACCTGCGTGTTTGCTTTCCCCAGCTGCCCTCCAAAAGCCGACAACCTTTGGTAAGGCACACCCGGGCAAGGGCAACGGAGAACCCTGGTCAAACATAGTTCACTATATAGGGAACAGGGTGCCATTTGGGACATAGTCAGAGTTCATTGCCCCTTCACTCAACTGGCAAATCCCACCACATTCCTCTGTCTCTTATCTCTCCCCCCTATCGTAAAACAGAGAGAACACCTAGTCCACCGAGGTCACAGGCTGAGGTGGGTGGGTCTGTAGTATTAATGTGCCTGTATTGATCAGAATCAGAATTGCCTTTATTTGTCAAGGAAATGTTAATATACCCAGAATTTATCTTTGCGAAATGGTGCTGCCTGCAACAGACAAAATATACATTTACACATAGTCTACATATAGACAATATAGACGCAGGCTATAGCAGAAAGGTGAACAGTCCAAGGTGGGGTGGGTCTGTAGTATGAGTGTGTGTGCATTAATGCAGGCTGGCTCTGCTTGACGCTTCCCTGGATGCCTTGTGAATGACATCATCACAAACCTCTGAGTGATGGAGGATCAGAGATGAGGAAGACAGAAAAGAGAAAAGCTATCTCTGTCTCGTTCTCTCTCTCACTCTCTCGCCCTCTCTTTCTCTCTCCATCTTTCTCTCACTCTCTTTCTCTCACCATGTTTATCTCTGTCTCTCTCTGTCTCTATATATGTCTCTCTCTGACTTCATTCAAAACAGATCCACCTCACATTCTTTCCTTGACCCATTCAAATGAATGGCACAACATCAGATAAAACATGTTTAGAGGCCCCGGCTTTTTCTGAGATTGTTTCCATTTTTGTTCTGTTTGTTTTTATTGGTATCGACACAGCGCTCTTGGAGGTTTTAATGTGGTTTTACTGTAAATACCTCCTCTTGGTAGAAGCTGAAGTTTGGGACAGTTTCACTGCTTAGTGTAAGGGTGCTTTTCACCAATAATAAGACTAAAATGTGAGTTTGTTTGGCTTCTAACATCAGTATTTCTGACTCACTTAATAGTAAATATGAGGCAACATAACATTTAATCAAGAGGATGAAGGATCATGAACAAACTGTAAACCATATTTTTGTTACAGTAAACAAATAATATACACTTCCAAGGGTTTGGCATTGTCATATACTTTATAATGATGGGATGGGACTCACTTGATAAAAAATCTTAGGCAACAGAACATGTAGACAAGTGTGTGAGAGGTTTGGCATTATCAGACACTAAGGTTGGGATGGAGGAGTGTCTGTCTGAAGCTGATGTCATCCATCTCTCTCCACTTTCCCAGTGGGAACATCTGTGCTGAGGATTAGCCCAAGTGTCTCGTGGGCAAACAGTTCTGATGCACCCCCCCCCCAGGCCTGGCTGTATAGTATTTATGACTGTTCCCTAAAAACATTGGATAAAGTGCCTTCTACCCACCTAACTTTCTACAGCCTCTGAGCAGCCTAAGTGCCTAAGTCTCAACTCTCATCTGTTTCATAAACCACACCTGCTCTGCTCCACCGGAAATCCTCAAGCCTGTCTTTCTTCTCCCATTGACAAAACTGGAACACTCTGAATACACAATCAAAACAAAAGGTTGAATTCCCAGTGGAGACCGAATGCTGCATCCATTTACTCTCTTTCACTTATTCTTTTGTTAATCATGACAGTTGAAGTGTCTTAAGGTCCCTTTCCCAAACAGTGTTCTGTGTTTGATCAATCAGGGAAGGCTCTGGATCGACTGATCAGCTGTTTGGTAATTAGACTGAAATGGGTCTCGATAGATGGAATCTATGCTATTTCATGTCTCTCGTATTTTAATTGTGTAATTCCCCCCCCCCTTCATGTTATAGTGATATTTCTATTGTTTTATTACCATTTTCATTATTTTATTTCACTAGTCCTGAGTTGAAGCTGGAAGCCTAAGATTTTCACTGTGCCCTGCAATCACACCTGCAACCCTGAACATGTGACTATTAAACACTCTGAATCTGAATGTTGAGTGATTCCTGGACCTGCACTGAATGGAGGCTATCGGTTTACAGACCACCTACACTTTACTTTCACTACTGGCTCTCTCCCTCAGAGTAACACTGGGGGAAAGGAAATTTAAAATAAAGGGAAATACTTAACATGCCGCCGCCACCCGTAAGCGGCCCCTTTTCACAAGGGAGTGGCCCATGTCACCCCTGACACCTTTGACACAGTTCACAGCCCCAATTTGCCTCAATTTTAGTCAGAAGTGAAAGCCTGGGGCACCAATCTCATAATCTCTCTCTCTCTCTCTCTTTCTCTCTCTCTCTCTCTCCCTCTCTCTCTCTCTCTCTCTCTCTCTCTCTCTCTCTCTCTCTCTCTCTCTCTCTCTCTCTCTCTCTCTCTCCCTATCTCTCTCTCTCTCTCTCTTTCTCTCTCTCTCTCTCTTATTCCCTATCTCTGTCCTTCTCTCTCTCTCTCTCTCTCTCTCTCTCTCCCTCTCTCTCTTTCTCTCTCTCTCTCTCCCTCTCTCTCTCTCTTTCTCTCTCTCTCTCTCTTATTCCCTATCTCTGTCCTTCTCTCTCTCTCTCTCTCTCTCTCTCTCTCTCCTTCTCCCTCCCTCCCTGTCCCCCAGAGTCTTCGAGAGGAAAAACAAACAACCAAGGAGATCTGATGTAAAGGTCTGTCTGTGGGCACAGAGGCACTGCTTCAGTCCTAGCTGACTAAACTCCACTCCATGGTGAAGGAAGTTTCTGATGAACTTCACCAACGGCGTGGAGACGAGACTAGGCTTTGTGAAATCTAGCTCTGACTACATCGATTCGCCCAAGGTCAATACTTTAAAAGAAATATATTAGGAAAAGCCCGCCTTGTACCTATGTTTGTCCTCTGAAGTTGCTTGCCTTTCTTTGTTTGCCGAAATCCATACTTTTCTATAAACGTTCATCAAATACAACCACAGACTGCCCATGTGGCCATTGAATCTCAGCAAGGAAACAGTCAGTAGTGGTATTTGATTAACTTCAGTCCCAGTCCCTGTCCAGGTTGTGTTGTCAACAGTGATAAGACCCAGGGCAGTGGACATTGAATTACCTCTCCTGTAATCATAGCAACAGGAGAAAGCCCAGGGTCTGTATACATGAAGCGACTCAGAGTAGGAGTGCTGATTTAGGATCAGGTCCCCCCTCTTAGTCATTATTATTTAGAAGGCAAAACTGTGCTGATCCTAGATCAGAACTCCTACTCTGAGAAGATTTGTGGAAGCTGCTGTGGGATCTACCTCTGACCGACATCTACAGTACACTGATCCATCTCTCTGGTGCTCAATCTGACAAACATGTTCACTTAAGAGATGCTGACTAGCCAGAACTGGGGATATATGGATACATGGTTTAGCATGGTTTAACAAAGTGGTTCCTCAATTAAAAGTTGCGTCATACCAAGGTATAGTGTACGATATGCCGTGCTATGGTGCGGCACTATACCGCAATGGACCTCAATGGACCACGGCATAACTTAAAAACGTTTAGTTGAGGAACCACTGTCGGGATAATATTCTGCATTAGATATAACAGATCAGAACATACTCTGAGCGGTTGTAGTTCTTGATGAAACATGGGTTTTAGAGAAATTGAAGCAGCAGTTTTCCGGAGCCAAGAAAGGTTTTTCTGAGTTAAATGAGGACAGGCTCCGACTCATGTCCACACGTCAACCACCAACTGAGCTGGGATTGATGACCATTCATAGATTAGATACAGTATTTTGGCCCAAATTGCCCCCTTTTTCATGTGTGTTGTGTTGTCACAGTACTTGTGTCTCACAGTCACAATAACCATTAACTTGAGTGCTGCCTTGTGCAATGTACTCTAGCAGGCTACCAACATAGTGCTGTGACTCAATTTACTAGAGTTGAGCACCTTTTTTCTCGAGCATACCTGAAAAACAGCATACTTAACTAGATTTCTCTATTCAAACTATCTATACTCCAAAAACTGTTTTCATGTTTTTACTCACTTCAAGAGGTTCTGCAAACCTTGCTTGCTGGAGTTTCTTCTCAGGACAGCATGTGACATGTCTCCTTTCTCCTCTTCTGACCCTCTTTATCAGAATCAAAATATCACAAGTGTAGCTCCTCTTCCTCCAACAGAATGACAGAACCTCTCTGTCTCTTCCAGTCCTGAGCCCAACGGCCAGTGATGAGGTTTCTATAGGACAGATCTCTGTACTCCTCTTTTGTCCCTCAGACGAGAAGGCACATAGACTTTCTGACCTAGCCACACAGACACACACTCCCAGGGCTCCCTCGTCTCTTAGATGCTGGCCCCCACGTAGCCTGTTGAAAATGTGAGGAAAGCTCAGAGCAGCACTCTCTTTCCTCTCACAGAGACAGACTTTAGTCACTGCCCCCCTCACCCTCCTCCTCTCTCCCTCTCTCCTCCTCCTCTTCCTCCCTGCTACATGTGGTTCTTATTGAGTGCTCAGACCGTAGCCCAATTTCTTTTTTTCTCCCTTTCCTGTTCTGCAGGGTCATGTGGCTTTCCCTGGGGGAGATGTAAGATGATACCCCCACCCAACGTCCTCCAATCCAGACCCCTAATACCCCCCTGTCCCTCTGTCTGTCCCCCGGGTCCATCCACTAGCTACATCTCAATCTTCAGTCAGATTAGAAAAGATGAAGAAAACAATTGAGATGTTTATGTTTGGGAACAAACAACAGTTAATGGTCCAACACATATATTGAATGCTGTTCAAACTATTCGTGTCACACTACTCACTACTCCCGTTCACACTACCTCAAATTACTAATAATCAGTAAAAAAAATATTGAGTAGGTTCAGTTTTATTTACCAATCATAAAGTAGTAAAAACATTTTGATTGAACACATTTCATTTATCAAATAGGATTTATTTAGAGGCATGTGGCATTTGGAGAAGTACTGTGTGTCACTTTGGTGGTCCTACTGTTTATGTCCCTTTCCAGCCTATGGGTCTGCTGTCTGGAAAGGGACACTCAGTGGGACTTGATGTCAGTAAGGCCAGGTAGAAGATACATGACAAAGTTCAGTTTTCTTGGAAAACTATCAGGGACTATTCTGAACATGCAACAACAGGTCATTGGGGAGTCTCCTGTGCATTCCGTGTGTGTGACAAATGACAAGCATAGCGTCAGCAGACAAGTGGTAGCATAGCGTCAGCAGACAAGTGGTAGCATAGCGTCAGTCATACACTATTCAAACTTTATAACATGATTTATAGTTCCTATATGGACTTCCCATTTTATGAGAACGTGCACTTTTTTCAGGCCCCAAAGGAAGAACGATCACAACCCACTCAACACACACAGACAAACACACTTTCCTTTTCTGTTCAGCCTCTCATGTATATCCCCCCCCCCCCCCCGCCAAAGTACACTGTCACCAGGGCGACGACATAGTTGCTGCCGCTACCATGGCGAAGCTGCCCACCACTCACGCCTCCTGTGCTGCTGAGACTCTCTCTGTGACACGTCAGACAAAGGGAGTACTCAGCCTGTCAGAGCCCGACGTAGATCGGCCCTCCCACCGTCCCACCCCCCTCATCAGGAGAAGCTGCTCACAGCAGCAGGGGAACAGCGGTGGACATGTAGAACAACCCAAACCAAATCAAATCCTTGATGGCACCCTCACTGACCTGATCACTGGTGGGATCTAAACCTGGGTTTAAATACTATTTAAAATAATGAATAATTTTAAGTACTTTATCTCTGCTTGATTAAGTTTCCCTGGCTTAATCAACCAATAGAATAATCCCAAAATGTGAAACACAGCCCATCTGGCATTGTGGGCACGCTATAGCAAACGTTCAAAGTATTTAAAGATTTCTGATCATGTTTGAACACAGCTCTGGGCGTATCCCACTGGTCTTATCCCGCTGGTCGTATCCCGCTGTTCTTATCCCGCTGGTCTTATCCCGCTGGTCTTATCCCGCTGGTCGTATCCCGCTGGTCATATCCCAGACACACAGAATAAACAGTCCCATAAGTGTAAGACACTACCTGGCCATGACACTGGGACATCTAGATCTGCTAGTCTGACCAGCTTTTCCCCCTCATTTTTAAAAAGGCTTTTCTGTTATTAGTTTCCGTTACAACACCATAATTGTTGAATAATTATACAGTAGTGTAACTAAGTCACTACTCCGTCTCTACTGTTAACTTTCTACACGGTCAAGTACTGGCGCCCGAAGTGAGTAGTGACTGAGAAAAGATAACATTACATTCTACTGTAGCGTTCCTTTATAATGGAATAATATTATCCATTATTCTTTTCAAAAGGTTATATTTAACACATTCTCAAGTCTCAGCAAGTTGTGTACCGTATTTGACCCACAGTACAGTGGATCATTTATCAGAGAGAAGGCCAAATGCCAGCCAACTCTACAATATGATACCACCGGTGTGGTTGATCTACAGCTGCAGGGCCAGGGATTGACACGCACGCACGCACGCACACATACACACACACACACACACACACACACACACACACACACACACACACACACACACACACACACACACACACACACACACACACACACACACACACACACACACACACACACACACAGGATCTGATCCACACACAGAACAGAACCCTGTCATTGTGCATTCCTCCCCTGACATTTAATCCACGCCATGGCAGCCATCCCATCTGAGGCCATTATGAAGACACGAAGGAGGAGGTGGAACATCATCAGACACTGCTTTGTGCCTGTGTGTCTATGTGTCTGCATGTCTACGTGTTTACATGTCTACGTGTTTTTGTGTCTACGTGTTTACTTGTTTGCGTGTCTGCGTCTCTGCGTGTCTGCTTGTCTGCGTGTCTTTGTGTCTACGTGTTTACTTGTTTGCGTGTCTGCATCACTGCGTGTCTGCTTGTCTGCGTGTCTAAGTGTTTACTTGTTTGCGTGTCTGCGTGTCTGCTTGTCTACGTGTCTTTGTGTCTACGTGTTTACTTGTTTGCGTGTCTGCGTCTCTGCGTCTCTGCGTGTCTGCGTGTCTACGTGTTTACTTGTTTGCGTGTCTGCGTCTCTGCGTCTCTGTGTGTCTGCGTGTCTGCGTGTCTACGTGTTTACTTGTTTGCGTGTCTGCTTGTCTGCGTGTCTAAGTGTTTACTTGTTTGCGTGTCTGCTTGTCTACGTGTCTTTGTGTCTACGTGTTTACTTGTTTGCGTGTCTGCGTCTCTGCGTCTCTGCGTGTCTGCGTGTCTGCGTGTCTACGTGTTTACTTGTTTGCGTGTCTGCTTGTCTACGTGTCTTTGTGTCTACGTGTTTACTTGTCTGTGTCTCTGCGTGTCTGCTTGTCTACGTGTCTACGTGTCTTTGTGTCTACGTGTTTACTTGTTTGCGTGTCTACGTGTTTACATGTCTACGTGTCTTTGTGTCTACGTGTTTACTTGTTTGCGTGTCTGCGTTTCTGCGTGTCTGCGTGTCTGCTTGTCTACGTGTCTACGTGTATTTGTGTCTACATGTTTACTTGTTTGCGTGTCTGCGTCTCTGCGTGTCTGCTTGTCTGCGTGTCTACGTGATAACTTGTTTGCGTGTCTGCGTGTCTGCTTGTCTGCGTGTCTACGCGTCTGCACGTATGCTTGTCTGCGTGTCTACGTGTCTGCGTGTCTGCTTGTCTGCGTGTCTACGTGTCAGCTTGTCTGCTTGCCTACGTGTCTACGTGTCTGCTTGTCTGCGTGTCTGTGTGTCTGCATATCTGTGTGTCTGCGTCTCTGCGTCTCTGCGTCTCTGCGTGTCTGCGTGTCTGCGTGTCTACGTGTTTACTTGTTTGCGTGTCTGCTTGTCTGCGTGTCTAAGTGTTTACTTGTTTGCGTGTCTGCGTGTCTGCTTGTCTACGTGTCTTTGTGTCTACGTGTTTACTTGTTTGCGTGTCTGCGTCTCTGCGTCTCTGCGTGTCTGCGTGTCTACGTGTTTACTTGTTTGCGTGTCTGCGTCTCTGCGTCTCTGCGTGTCTGCGTGTCTACGTGTTTACTTGTTTGCGTGTCTGCTTGTCTACGTGTCTTTGTGTCTACGTGTTTACTTGTCTGTGTCTCTGCGTGTCTGCTTGTCTACGTGTCTACATGTCTTTGTGTCTACGTGTTTACTTGTTTGCGTGTCTACGTGTTTACATGTCTACGTGTCTTTGTGTCTACGTGTTTACTTGTTTGTGTGTCTGCGTCTCTGCGTGTCTGCATGTCTGCTTGTCTACGTGTCTACGTGTATTTGTGTTTACATGTTTACTTGTTTGCGTGTCTGCGTCTCTGCGTGTCTGCTTGTCTGCGTGTCTACGTGATAACTTGTTTGCGTGTCTGCGTGTCTGCTTGTCTGCGTGTCTACGCGTCTGCACGTATGCTTGTCTGCGTGTCTACGTGTCTGCGTGTCTGCTTGTCTGCGTGTCTACGTGTCAGCTTGTCTGCTTGCCTACGTGTCTACGTGTCTGCTTGTCTGCGTGTCTGTGTGTCTGCATATCTGTGTGTCTGCATGTCTGCGTGTCTGTGTGTCTGTGTGTCTGTGTGTGTTTGCTTGTGTGTATGAACTGATTGACATACTGTGCAGAGGGAAACAAACAGATCTGTAATATGGAGAACATTTTATTGCTATTGACAGATAACACATCTAATTCCTGGACAGCATGATCTGTTGCTCACCTGCATCCACTAAACAGGAGATTTACGATAACTTCTAATCAATCCTGAGACATACAGTACAGACTTAGCGAAAATCTCTATTTACTGTGCAATAGGAGGGGGGAGACAAAATAGGTGGCCAGAGCCAAAACACATCAATGGACAATGATCCATGTCTTACTGCAGTCTGAGGGTGGCTGCAGCTGCTGTGTGCCACAGTGACCTGCCAGCAGTGGTGTAAAGTACTTTAGTAAAAATACTTTAAAGTACTACTTAAGTTGTTTTTTGGCATCTGTACTTTACTATTTATATTTCTGACAACTTTTACTTTTACTTCACTACATTCCTAAAGAAAATATACTTTTTACTCCATACATTTTCCCTGACAACCAAAAGTACTCTTTACATTTGGTAGGCTTAACAGGACAGGAAAATTGTCAAATTCACAAACTTATCAAGAGAACACGTGGTCATCCCTACTGCCTTTGGCCTGGTGGACTCACTAAACACAAATGCATATTTTGTATATAATGTCTTGATTTAGTGTTGGAATGTGCCCCTGTCTATCCATACATCTTAAAAACAAGAAAATGGTGCCGTCTGCTTTGCTAAATATGAGGAATTTTAAATGATTTATACTTTTGATACTTAAGTATATTTTAGCAATTACATTTACTTTTGATACTTAAGTATATTTAAAACCATATACTGTTATACTTTTACTCAAGTAGTATTTTACTGGCTGACTTTCACTTTTATTTGAGTAACTTTCTATTAAGGTATCTATACTTTTACTCAAGTATGACAATTGGGAACTTTTTCCACCACTGCCTGCCAGCAGCCTCAGACACTCTAGAAGAGGCCTGTAATTATGCTGTGGTCTAAACTGTGCTGTAACTGGGGCTGAAGGTATACAGAGGAATTGATCAGACTTTGCATTACACTATTGTTATAACTGGGTAATTACTCTGAGGGGTGTGGAAGCTAGGGTTGGAGTTAGGGTTAGGATTATAACTAGGGTTAGGTTTGAGCCGGGGTGTGGACATGAAGCTAGGGTTGGTGTTAGGGTTAGGATTATGGCTAGGATTAGCATTGAGCCCAGGGTGTGGACATGAAGCTAGAGTTGGTGTTAGGGCTAGCTTTGAGCCGGGGTGGGATGTGAAGTTAGAGCTAGGGACGAATATCTGTCTACATATCATTGTCACAATAGCAATGTATTACAGGTACAGTACAGTACTGTATATACTGTACAGGTGTGCTCTCTTAATTTGATCACTCTGAAGTTGCAGATCCCTTTCCTGCACATCAGGAAATACAAATTGTAGTATATTCTAGATTTAAAAAGGCTTATCAATTATGTAACTTCTACTTTAAAATGTCAAACTTGATTTATCCGAATGAAAAATGTATCAACCCCTACAAAAATGTCCATTAATTATAATCCACATAATAATTCACATTTCCTGTTGCTGCAGGTGTCACGCCCTGGCCTTAGTATTCTTTGTTTTCTTTATTATTTTAGTTAGGTCAGGGTGTGACATGGGGAATGTTTATGTTTTGTGGGTGTTGGGTGTTTATATGGTAAAGGGGTTATGGGGTGTAGTATATGGTTTTGTGTTGAGTGTAGATGTCTAGCGTTGTCTATGTTGGTTAGTTATCTAGGAGAGTCTATGGTTACCTGAATGAGTTCCCAATTAGAGACAGCTGATTTCGGTTGTCTCTGATTGGGAGCCTTATTTAGGGTAGCCATAGGCTCTCATTGGTGGTGGGTAATTGTCTATGTTAAACGTTTGTAGCCTGTGTGTGCACGACGTTAGTAGCTTCACGGTCGTTTGTTGTTTTTGTTCGTTTTGTTAAAGTGTTTCGTGTCGTGTTTATTTTTCGTCATCTTTAAAAAAATAAAAGAAGATGGCTTACTTTCCAAAAGCTGCGTTTTGGTCCATCAATCCGCCACACGATCGTGACAGAATTACCCACCATAGGACCAAGCGGCATGGAAAGCGGCAACAGGACCTACCTACACAGGATTCATGGACATGGGAGGAGATACTGGATGGTAAGGGGCCGTGGGTTCAACCGGGAGAATATCGCCTTCCTTGTGAAGAGCTGGAGGCAGCTAAAGCCGAGAGGAGGCGATATGAGGAGGCAGCACGGAGACAAGGCTGGAAACCCGTGAGTACAACCCAAAAATTTCTTGGGGGGGGCCTTAAAGGGAGTGTGGCGAAGTCAGGTAGGAAACCTGCGCCTACTCCCTGTACTTACCGTGGAGAGCGAGAGTACGGGCAGACACCGTGTTACGCAGTAGAGCGCACGGTGTCTCCTGTACGCGTGCATAGCCCGGTTCGGTACATTTCAGCTCCACGTATCGGCCGGGCTAGACTGAGCGTTGAGCCGTATGTCATGAAGCCGGCCCAACGCATCTGGTCACCAGTGCGTCTCCTCGGGCCGGCGTACATGGCACCAGCCTTACGCATGGTGTCCCCGGTTCGCCTACATAGGCCGGTGCGGGTTATTCCACCTCCCCGCACTGGTCAGGCGACGGGGAGCATAGAACCAGGTAAGGTTGGGCAGGCTCGGCGTTCAAGGGAGCCAGTACGCCTGCACGGTCCGGTATTTCCGGCGCCACCTCCCCGCCCCAACCCAGTACCACCAGTGCCTCCTCCACGCACTAGCTATATGGTGCGTGTCTCCAGCCCTTTACCACCAGTGTCTAAACCACGCACCAAGCCTCCTGTGTGTCCCCAGAGTCCTGTGCGTCCTGTTGCTGCTCCCCGCACTAGCCCTGAGATGCGTGTCCCCAGCCCGGTGCCACCAGTCCCGGCACCACGCACCAGGCCTACAGTGCGCCTCAGCCGGCAGGAGTCTGCCGTCTGCACAGCAATGACTGAACTGCCCGTCTGCCAAGCGCCATCTGAGCCATCCGTCTCCCCAGCGCCATCTGAGCCATCCGTCTCCCCAGCGCCATCTGAGCCATCCGTCTGCAATGAGCCTGCAAAGCCGCCCGTCTGCCATGAGCCTGCAAAGCCGCCCGTCTGCCATGAGCCCACTGAGCCGTCCGCCAGACAGGAGCCGCTAGAGCCGCCAGCCAGACAGGAGCCGCTAGAGCCGTCCGTCAGAGAGGATCTGCCAGAGCCGCCAACCAGACAGGATCTGCCGGAGCCGCCAACCAGACAGGATCTGCCAGAGCCGCCAACCAGACAGGAGCAGCCAGATCAGTCAGCCAGCCATAAGCAGCCAGATCCGTCAGCCAGCCATGAGCAGCCAGATCCGTCAGCTAGCTATGAGCAGCCAGATCCGTCAGCTAGCCATGAGCAGCCAGATCCGTCAGCTAGCCATGAGCAGCCAGATCCGTCAGCTAGCCATGAGCAGCCAGATCCGTCAGCTAGCCATGAGCAGCCAGATCCGTCAGCTAGCCATGAGCAGCCAGATCCGTCAGCTAGCCATGAGCAGCCAGATCCGTCAGCTAGCCATGAGCAGCCAGATCCGTCAGCTAGCCATGAGCAGCCAGATCCGTCAGCCAGCCATGAGCAGCCAGATCCGTCAGCCAGCCATGAGCAGCCAGATCCGTCAGCCAGCCATGAGCAGCCAGATCCGTCAGCCAGCCATGAGCAGCCAGATCAGTTAGCCAGCCATGAGCAGCCAGATCCGTTAGCCAGCCATGAGCAGCCAGATCTGTCAGCCAGCCATGGGCCGTTCCTCAGTCCGGAGCTGCAGTCCCTCAGTCCGGAGCTGCAGTCCCTCAGTCCGGAGCTGCCATTCATCAGTCCGGAGCTGCCCCTTACCCTGGAGCTGCCCCTTACCCTGGTGCTGCCGCTTACCCTGGTGCTGCCCCTTACCCTGGTACTGCCCCTGATCCTGGTACTGCCCCTGATCCTGGTACTGCCCCTTACCCTGGTACTGGACCTTAGTCCGGAGCTGTCCCTTAGTCCGGAACTGCCCCTTAATACAATGGGGTTAATGTGGAGGGGGGTCGTTTGGAGGAAGCCTAGGAGGTGGTTAGGTACTGTGGTGACGTGGGGACCGCGACCAGAGCCGGAGCCGCCACCGTGGAGGGAAGCCCACCCAGACCCTCCCCTAGACTGTGTATGGTGCGCCCGGAGTTCGCGCCTCAAGGGGGGGGTTATGTCACGCCCTGGCCTTAGTATTCTTTGTTTTCTTTATTATTTTAGTTAGGTCAGGGTGTGACATGGGGAATGTTTATGTTTTGTGGGTGTTGGGTGTTTATATGGTAAAGGGGTTATGGGGTGTAGTATATGGTTTTGTGTTGAGTGTAGATGTCTAGCGTTGTCTATGTTGGTTAGTTATCTAGGAGAGTCTATGGTTACCTGAATGAGTTCCCAATTAGAGACAGCTGATTTCGGTTGTCTCTGATTGGGAGCCTTATTTAGGGTAGCCATAGGCTCTCATTGGTGGTGGGTAATTGTCTATGTTAAACGTTTGTAGCCTGTGTGTGCACGACGTTAGTAGCTTCACGGTCGTTTGTTGTTTTTGTTCGTTTTTTTAAAGTGTTTCGTGTCGTGTTTATTTTTCGTCATCTTTAAAAAAATAAAAGAAGATGGCTTACTTTCCAAAAGCTGCGTTTTGGTCCATCAATCCGCCACACGATCGTGACAGCAGGATTATTTTCCTGCTGTGAGAAACTGGACAAATTAAGATAGCACATCTGTATGGTGAGGAGTGGTTAAACTGGGGTAAAGGTTATGATTCAACCCTCTCCCCTTGTAATACCAAGGAGTGGTTGTGCTGATAAGTGACCAGAAGAACTAAATCCTCTCATCTCCAGGAGTGCTGACCTGTGACCTGGAATGTGTGTCCTCTCCTCCTTCTGATACCCAGGCTCTACTCCCTCCCTCCAGCTATGAGCTGTTTTGATACAGTGTTGATGCAGTTTTGATACAAAACTATAAAAGTAATTGTATTCCAGATTCAGATATGTTTCCTCGCTTGAAGTTGCAGACGTTTTACCTGAGGTAGATGGTGAACACTTCAGGACAGGTTTAGAGAGATAAATGCATGGTTTGTCATTTCTTGTTCAAATAATCAAAAGATGATGAATAAGGTCAATTGAGGTTAAAAAAGAGGTAAGATGAAACTTGAAGATTACAAAAGGAATGAGCATGTGCTGGTTGGTTAGGCTCAGAGCACCTCTGTGTGTATTCTAAACACCTCGTGTGAAGTTACTGGACTGCATAGATTTGGTTACAATGGATTGTACTGTATTCTTGATACCATCCCTGGGATTATGTGTGATCCCTGCCTCAATTGTTCTGGTGAACAATGACACACTGCCATGGCAGCTGGGATCAAATATGTGATAAACTTAACTCACACAGCAACATTTATTCACACATTTAAAGGTCATTTTCTATTGAACCGATATCTGCAGCTGTTGACCTTGAACGCAATCTCCGCCTTTAAAAGCCACATTGTCGACAACCCAGGATGAGATTGAAGCCCGGTCTAAATCACTCTCTCTACTCTGGTAGGGCTCAGACCGGGATTTATCACAGGTCTGTCATACTGAAAACAGTGCCTTCAGAAAATATTTACAGCCATTAACTTTTTCCATTTTTTGTTGTGTTGCAGCCTAAATTTCAAATGGATTACATTTTTTAAAATTGTCACGGGCCTACACACAGTACCCCATAATGTCAACGTGGAATACTGTTTTTAGACATGTTTACAATTTAATTCAAAGGAAAAGCTGAAATGTCTTGAGTCAATAAGTATTCAACCCCTTTTTTATGGCAAGCCTACATAAGTTCAGGAGCAAAAATTCAAGTAAAATACTACATTGCATGAACTCACTCTGTGTGCAATAATAGCGATTAAAATGATTTTTGAATGACTACCTCATCTCTCTACCCCACACATACAGTTATCTGCAAGGTCCCCGAGTCGATCAGGGAATTTCAAACACAGATTCAACCACAAAGATCAGGGAGGTTTACCAATGCCTCGCAAAGAAGGGCACCTAGTGGTAAATGGGTAAAAAATATACAATAAACAGACATTGAATATCCCTTTGAGCATGGCGAAGTTATTAGTTACACTTTGGATGGTGTATCAATACACCCAGTCACTACAAAGTTACAGGTGTCGTTCCTAACTCAGTTGTTGGAGAGGAAGGAAACCACTCAGGGATTTCACCATGAGGCCAATGGTGACTTGAAAACAGTTACAGAGTAAAGGTAAAATAAATAAATAAAAATAGTTTAGTGGCTGTAAAAGGAGAAAACTGAGGATGGATCAACAACATTGTAGGTAGTCCACAATATTAACCTAATTGACAGAGTGAAAAGAAGAAAGCCTGTACAGAATAAAAATAATCCAAAACATACGTTCTCTTTGCAACAAGGCACTGAAGTGATACTGCAAAAAAATGTAGCAAAGCAATTCACTTTTTGTCCTGAATATGAAGTGTAATGTTTGGGGAAAGTCCTATACAACAGATTACTGAGTACCACTCTCCATGTTTTCAAGCATAGTGGTGGCTGCATAATGTTATGGGTATGTTTGTAATCGTTAAGGACTGGGGAGTGTTTCAGGATTTAAAAAAATGGAAGTACAGGCAAAATCATAGTGGAAATCTGGTTCAGTCTGCTTTCCTCCAGACACTGGGAGATTAATTCACCTTTCAGCAGGACAATAACCTAAAACACAAGGCCAAATCTACACTGAAGTTGCTTACCAAGAAGCTAGTGAATGTTCCTGGCAAGACCTGAAAATAGTCAATAAACAACCAATTTGACAGAGCTTGAAGAGTTTTGAAAAGAATGATGGGCATATGTTGCACCATCCAGATGAGGAAAGCTCTGAGAGACTTACCCAGAAAGACTAGCAGCTGTAATCACTGCCGAAGGTGCTTCTACAATGTATTGACTCAGGGGTGTGAATACGTATGTAAATGAGATATTTCTGTATTTTGTTTTCAATAAATCTGGAAAAATGTCTAAAAACACGTTTTCACTTTGTCGTTATGGGGTATTGTGTGTAGATGGGTGAGATAAAAAATATATTTATTCCTTTTTGAATTCAGGCTGTAACACAACAAACTGTGGAATACGTCAAGGGGTATGAATACTTTCTGAAGTCACTGTAGGTGAGAAAGCTCCAACAGTACAAACACCTCCCAATCATACTTATATGAGATTGTACTGTTTTGACTGTTATCACTGTGAGGTGTAACACAGTTGTGGAGATACAGTACTGCCTGCAATTGGCCAGTTCTGCTTTCAACTGTTTGTTGATTTGTGGAAGGGTTTTGAGAGTACAATTTTAATAACAACTCAATAGCCTCTAAAGTGATTTTGAAAAGCCTATTTTCTTCAAGAAGAGAAGTCAGTGTGGGTGTAAAATCCCTCCCTCCGCCTGAGAACGTTTGAGCGTTATAATCAGTATGGTGGTAACATGAAACATGAATGAATGGGCAGAATTGGAATGAATTTATGAGTTGGGCATAAAAAGCCCAGAAATGAGTATATGAGGTAATAGAAAAGGTGCTATTCGGAATCTTTGGGATGTCCCTAGCCTAAACCCTAACCCTAACCCCTTAACCATAACCCTTACCTAACCCTTACCTTAACCCTTTTACATATCAACTTCAATGGGATTACGTCAGAGTTAGAGGTCCCAAGGATGCTGGATTCCAAGGACCTAATAGAAACTAAGGCTTTTCCATATCAATCATGAAATATTTTTCTGTAGTGGGTTTTTGTCAGTGAAAGATCCATGGAAGAAAAGTATAACCCCGTGTGTGTGACGGGATAAGGCCTACACACACACACACACACACACACAAACACACACACACACACACACACACACACACACACACACACACACACACACACACACACACACACACACACACACACACACACACACACACACACACACACACACACACACACACACACACTTGGTTACAACCCTTCTGTAGAACTGGATTCTCCCCAGATAGTCACAAAACCAAGTGAGGAATACTTTTCATAGAAATGGGGAAATGCCATAAGCCTTTGAGTTTCTGTCCATTAAAATCTGCACACATCCATCTTACATTTGGACACAGTGTAGATTTGGATGCAAATATCCATGTGACATGTTTCGAGAATAATCCCAAAATGTATCTTTCTTTGAGAAAACTGTATATTAATGGAAAGAATGGAATGAAGCCCAGATCTGTTCAAACCGCAGATGCACTTATCTAATAAGCTTGTCAATGAAGTGCTTGTTTTCCTGTAGAGATGTATTCGCTTTATAACAGCAGCCATGCGGCCAGCCCAGACCTCACACAATGGAGATTACTACGTGACACGATAGAGTGCTGTCCTGGCAGGTAAAACCTCCCATCTGACGGGTTTAATACAAATTCCCTTCATAAGGGTTGTTTAACAGTCATGTATCTCAGTGGGGGTGAGGTGTAGCTGGTGAGTGAATTCTACCATCACTGGGTGGTGTCTGGTGTTCACCCACTGCCCGCAATTAGGTGTAAGAAAGTAGCAGTGTTATCAAAACCTTTCACATCATGGTCATCATCCACGTATGAAACACATGATTGAAAGTGTCTTTGAGTGCTTATTTGCCTATGTCAGTCAAAGGGCCTCCCTCCAAGTCCATTGAGCATGTGAACATTATGACTAAAGATTGTCTGTTCCCTCATGGATCAGGGTAACATGACGACAACAATAATGCTCATAAATGTTCACTGGACCAAACAACCATTCATTTCTGCATTGACAATGGCAAGTCTTTAGTCTCATCAAGTACATCAGTGCAATCGCAAGGTGGTTATGTGTGGAATATTTTTTTATAATTACTTGAAGTAAAAGGGGTAGACACTCTAGACCCAAACTGTTATAGACCTACGTATATCCATCCTGCCCTGCCTTTCTAAAACTTTTGAAAGCCAAGTTAACAAACTTGATCACCGACCATTTTGAATCCCACCGTACCTTCTCCACAATGCAATCTGATTTCCGAGCTGGTCATGGGTGCACCTCAGCCACGCTCAAGGTCCTAAACGATATCATAGCCGCCATTGATAAAAGATAGTACTGTGCAGCCGTCTTCATTTCGTCTGTCAATCACTGCATTCTTATCGGAGGACTCAATAGCCATGGTTTCTCAAATGACTGTCTTGCCTGGTTCACCAACTACTTCTCAGATAAAGTTTCAGAATAATGCATGAAACGGAGGACCTCTTTCTTTTCTCTGTAAACATCAATGATGTCCCTCTTGCTGCTGGTGATTATCTGATCCACCTCTACGCAGACGACACCATTCTTCATACATCTGGCCCTTCTTTGGACACTGTGTTAAAACCTGTTATGGACAGGGGGCAGTGTTTCCACTTTGAACAAATTGCGTACCCAAACGGAATTTCCTCCTACTCTGCCCCAGAAGGTAATACATGCATATTATTATTACTATTGTATAGAAAACACTCTGAAGTTTCTAAAACTGTTTGAATTATGTATGTAAGTAGAACAGAACTAATTTGGCAGACAAAAACCTGAGAAGACTTCCAAACAGGAAGTGAGAACTCGATTTTCAAAACAGTGCCAAATGATACCCCATATAGTTATGGATAAGCAAACACTTCCTAGGGCTTCCACTAGATGTCACCGTCTTTAGATTTTGGTTATATGATTCTACTACAAAGGAGGGGCTCATAGGAGCTATTTTACTGAGTGGTCTTCAGAAATCTCAGTCTCATTTTGCGCGCGAGCGAGAGAGAGTGCTCTCGTTCCAATGCTCTTTCTTCAGACAATGAAATTCTCCAGTTGGATCCTTATTGATGATTAATGTTAAACACATCCTAAATATGGATTGCATACATAATTTGACTTGTTTCTACAACCTGTAACGGAACTTTTTGAGTTTTTGTCTGGAGGGATTGCTCGTGCGTCATGAAAATGGATTCGTGGGCTAAACATGCTAACAACAAGTGGCTAAAGGATGGGCTTTATGGAACTTTTAAGTCATTTATTGTCGAACTGGGAATCCTGGGAGTGCCTTCTGATGAAGTTATTCGAAGGTAAGTGCATATTTATAGTGTTTTTGTAGCTTCTGTTGACGCCAAAATGGTGACTATTTCTTTGGCTGGATTGTGCACTGAGCGCCGTTCTCAGATTATTCTTTTTCCGGAAATTTTATTTTGAAATCTGACACAGCGGAAATCTGACACAGAGGATAAGTTTATCTTTAATTTTGTGAATAACACTTGCATCTGTTATCAATGTTTATTATGAGTATTTCTGAAAAATCACCGGATGTTTTGGAATCAAAACATTACTGCACGTAACGCGCCAATGTAAACTGAGATTTGTTTTAATATATATATGTACATTATCGAACAAAACACACAATACATGTACAACATGATGTCCTATGACTGTCATCTGATGAAGATAATCGAAGGTAGGTGATTCATTTTAACTATATTTCTGCTTTTTCTAACTCCTATTGTTGGCTGAAAAAATGGCTGTGTGTGTTTGTGACTTGGCTCTGACCTAACATAATCATATGTTGTGCTTTCACTGTAAATAATTTTTGAAATCGGACACCATGGGTAGATTAACAAGATGTTTATCTTTCATTTGCTGTATTGGACTTGACTTCTTGTCAATAGGGGGTGCTGTTAGCACTTTTTTTTTCTTGACGTTGCCAAATTAAACTGCCTAGCACTCAATTCTTGCTCGTACAATATGCATATTATTATTATTATTGGATAGAAAACACTCTCTAGTTTCTAAAACCGTTGAAATTATTTTTATTTATTTATTTATTTCACCTTTATTTAACCAGGTAGGCTAGTTGAGAACAAGTTATCATTTGCAACTGCGACCTGGCCAAGATAAAGCATAGCAGTGTGAACAGACAACAACACAGAGTTACACATGGAGTAAACAATAAACAAGTCAATAACATGGTAGGAAAAAGAGAATCTATATACAATGTGTGCAAAAGGCATGAGGTAGGCAATAAATCGAATAATTACAATTTAGCAGATTAACACTGGAGTGATAAATCATCAGATGATCATGTGCAAGAAGAGATACTGGTGTGCAAAAGAGCAGAAAAGTAAATAAATAAAAGCAGTATGGGGGTGAGGTAGGTAAATTGGGTGGGTAGTTTACAGATGGACTATGTACAGCTGCAGCGATCGGTTAGCTGCTCGGATAGCAGATTTTTAAAGTTGTTGAGGGAGATAAAAGTCTCCAACTTCAGAGATTTTTGCAATTCGTTCCAGTCGCAGGCAGCAGAGAACTATGTCTCTGAGTGAAACAGAACTCATTCTACAGCACTTTTCCTGCCAGGGAGTGAGATTTCAGAAATCTTGGCCTCTGTTCCCAGGTCAGTTTTTAGGTCCCTGTGAATGCTATGGGGCTAAAAACACTGCCTACGCCTTCCTCTAGATGTCAGTAAGTGGCGACAATTTGAATGGAGTCAATTGCGCAATCTGGGACTTTATAAAAGACCAAAGGGCGGAAGTACCTTTCTTTTCTTCCCTGCGCTTGACGCACGATGGACGTCGGACTGGCCTCCTTCCAAGCTTTGGTTTAGCCAGTAATATATCTTCGGTCATGTTTTTACTCGTTATAGGTGTTAAAGACATCATAAGGTAGTTAATTTAAACCGTTTTATAGCAATTTATATCCGTTTAGTGCGATTTTCTGGCATTTCTTTGTGACGCACTTCCAATAGTTGGACACTTTTCCAGTACATGCCGAACGTTAGTGGCCATTCCGACAGGACAAGAGGACATCTTTCGACCAAAAGACGATTAGACCGGAGAAAGGATACATTGCCCAAGATTCTGATGGAAGTTCAGCTAATAGTAAGAACTATTTATGATGATAAATCGTTGTTCTGTTGAAAAATGTTAAACGCATATTCCGCCATTTTCTTTGGGGTAGCTTCGCTTTGGCGCACCCTGTATTGCACAGTAAGGATAATTAAAAAAATGTAATTCAGCGATTGCATTAAGAACTAATTTGTCTTTCAATTGCTGTCCACCCTGTATTTTTTAGTCAAGTTTATGATTAGTTATTCATTAGACTAGATCACTGTCCAAGATGGCGCCCGACATTTTCTGGCCAGTTTGGCTACTATTCTCATTGTATAACCACGTTTTTTTGTGGCTAAATATGCACATTTTAGAACAAACTCTATATGTATGTTGTAATATGATGTTACAGGAGTGTCATCGGAAGAATTCTGAGAAGGTTAGTGAAAAAATAAATATATTTTGATGGTGATAATGCTATCGCTCTTTTTGCCTTGAATCAATGCTGGGGTAATGTTTGCACATGTGGTATGCTAATATAACGATTTATTGTGTTTTCGCTGTAAGACACTTAGAAAATCTGAAATATTGTCTGGATTCACAGGATCTGTGTCTTTCAATTACTGTACGCTGTGTATTTTTAAGAAATGTTTTATGATTAGTAATTAGGTAATACACGTTGCTCTCTGTATTTATTCTAGTCGAGTTGTGATGGTGGGTGCAATTGTAAACTATGATTTCTACCTGAAATATGCACATTTTTCTAACAAAACCTATTCTATACAATAAATATGTTATCAGACTGTCATCTGATGAGGTTTTTTCTTGGTTAGTGGCTATCAATATCTTTATTTGGTCGAATTGGTGATAGCTACTGGTGTTGAGAAAAAATGGTGGACAAAGAAAAATTGTGTCTTTTGCTAACGTGGTTAGCTAATAGATTTACATATTGTGTCTTCCCTGTAAAACATTTAAAAAATCAGAAATGCTTGCTGGATTCACAAGAAGTGGATCTTTCATCTGGTGTCTTGGACTTGTGATTGAATGATATTTAGATGCTAGTGTTTACTTGGGATGCTATGCTAGCTATGCTAGTCAGCTTTTTTACTGGTGGGGGTGGTGGGGGGTGCTCCCGGATCCGGGTTTCTGAGGCGGTAGAAGATATTGTGTGAAAGTTAAATATTTGTAAAAAAATATTTTTGAATTTCGCGCACTGCCTTTTCAGAGGAATGTTGTGGGTGTTCTGCTAGCGGAACCCCGGGGCTAGAAAGGTTAACAAACGAGCTTCAATGCCATACAACACTCTTTCCGTGGCCTACAACTGCTTTTAAATGCTGGTAAAACTAAATGCATGCTCCTCAACAGATTCTTGCCCGCACCCGCCCGCCCGACTAGCATCACTACTCTGGACGGTTCTGACTTAGAATATGTGGACAACTACAAATAACTAGGTGTCTGGTTAGACTGTAAACTCTCCTTCCAGACTCACATTAAGCATCTCCAATCGAAAATTAAGTCTAGAATCGGCTTCCTATTTCGCAAACAAAGCATCCTTCACTTATGCTGCCAAACATACCCTCGTAAAACTGACTATCCTACCGATCCTTGACTTCGGCGATGTCATTTACAAAATAGCTTCCAACACTCTACTCAGCAAATTGGATGCAGTCTATCACAGTGCCATCCGTTTTGTCACCAAAGCCCCATATTCTACCCACCACTGTGAGCTGTATACTTACGTTGGCTGGCCGTCACTACATATTCGTCGCAAAACCCAGTGGCTCCAGGTCATCTATAAGCCTTTGCTAGGTAAAGACCTGCCTTATCTCAGCTCACTGGTCACCATAGCAACACCCACCCGTAGCACGCGCTCCAGCAGGTATATTTCACTGGTCATCCCCAAAGCCAACACTTCCTTTGGACGCCTTTCATTCCAGTTCTCTGCTGCCAATGACTGGAATGAATTGCAAAAATCTCTGAAGCTGGCGTCTTACAGTATCTCCCTTTCTAAATTTAAACATCAGCTGTCAGAGCAGCTCACCGAACACTGTACCTGTACACAGCCAATCTGTAATATAGCACAGTCAACTATCTCGTCCACATATTGTTATTTATCCTCTTGCTCTTTTGCACCCCAGTATCTCTACTCTACTTACTTATCTCTACTCCAGTGTTACTGCAAAATTGTAATTTTTCACCTCCATGGCCAATTTATTGCCGTACCTCCCTACTCTTCTACATTTGCACATACTGTACACATATTTTTCTATTCTGTTATTGACTGTATGTTTGTTTATGTGTAACTCTGTGTTGTTGTTTTTGTCGCACTGCTTTGCTTTATCTTGGCCAGGTCACAGTTTTAAATGAGAACTTGCTCTCAACTGGCCTACCTGGTTAAATAAAGGTGAAATAAATAAATAAAAAATAATGTCCATACATCCAATCATATACACTGCTCAAAAAAACAAAGGGAACACTTAAACAACACAATGTAACTCCAAGTCAATCACACTTCTGTGAAATCAAACTGTCCACTTAGGAAGCAACACTGATTGACAATAAATTTCACATGCTGTTGTGCAAATGGAATAGACAAAAGGTGGAAATTATAGGCAATTAGCAAGACACCCCCCAAAACAGGAGTGATTCTGCAGGTGGTGACCACAGACCACTTCTCAGTTCCTATGCTTCCTGGCTAATGTTTTGGTCACTTTTGAATGCTGGCGGTGCTCTCACTCTAGTGGTAGCATGAGACAGAGTCTAAAACCCACACAAGTGGCTGTTCATCCAGGATGGCACATCAATGCGAACTGTGGCAAAAAGGTTTGCTGTGTCTGTCAGCGTAGTGTCCAGAGCATGCAGGCGCTACCAGGAGACAGGTCAGTACATCAGGATACGTGGAGGAGGCCGTAGGAGGGCAACAACCCAGCAGCAGGACCGGTACCTCCGCCTTAGTGCAAGGAGGTGCACTGCCAGAGCCCTGCAAAATGACCTCCAGCAAATGTGCATGTGTCTTCGGACGAAGAGGAGGAGGACAATCGTTACAGAACCACCCACCTACCATGGAGCAAGCAGCGTGAGAGGAACCAGCAGCAGCGGCCAAAGAACCAGGACTCGTGGACTTGGGAGGAAGTATTGAATGGAGAAGGACCCTGGGCTAAACCAGGAGAATATCGCCGCCCCAAAGCTGAGCTGGAGGTAGCGAAAACAGAGAGGCGGCTTTTCGAGGAGCTAGCTCGGAAGCAGGAGAAGGATCTGGGCTACACTACGTGGGAGGAGATCGACAGGTGGACGATCAACCCAGGGCGAGTGCCGGAGCCCGCCTGGGATTCTCTGGCGCAGTGTGAGGAGGGATACCGGCGAATGGAGGCAGCACGATGACGCGGTAGGAAGCCTGTGAGTAAACCCCAAAAATTTCTTGGGGAGGGGCTAAGAGGGAGAGTGGCGAAGTCAGGTAGGAGACCTGCGCCCACTCCCTGTACTTACCGTGGAGAGCGAGAGTACGGGCAGACACCGTGTTACGCAGTAGAGCGCATGGTGTCTCCTGTACGTGTGCATAGCCCGGTGCGGGTTATTCCACCTCCCCGCACTGGCAGGGCTAGATTGAGTATTGAGCCGGATGTCATGAAGCCGGCCCTACATATCTGGCCACCAGTACGTCTCCTCGGGCCGGCTTACATGGCACCAGCCTTACGCATGGTGTCCCCGGTTCGCCTACATAGCCCGGTGCGGGTTATTCCACCTCCCCGCACTGGTCGGGCAACGGGGAGCATACAACCAGGTAAGGTTGGGCAGGCTCAGTGCTCAAGGGAGCCAGTACGCCTGCACGGTCCGGTATTTCCGGCGCCACCTCCCCGCTCCAGCCCAGTACCACCAGTGCCTACACCACGCACCAGGCTTCCAGTGCGTCTCCAGAGCCCTGTTCCTCCTCCACGCACTCTCCCTGTGGTGCGTGTATCCAGCCCAGTGCCTCCAGTTCCGGCACCACGCACCAAGCCTCATGTGCGTCTCCAGAGCCCTGTACGCACTGATCATTCTCCCCGCACTAGCCTTGAGGTGCGTGTCTCCAGTCCGGTACCACCAGTTCCGGCACCACACACCAAGCCTCATGTGCGTCTCCAGAGCCCTGTACGCACTGATCCTTCTCCCCGTACTCACCCTGATGTGCGTGCCCTCAGCCCGGTACCACCAGTGCCGGTACCACGCACCAGGCCTATAGTACGCTTTGAGAGTCCAGTGTGCCCTGTTGTTGTTCCCCGCACTAGCCTGAAGGTGCGTAGCTTTTGCCCAGTACCTCCAGTTCCGGCACCACTCACCAGGCCTACAGTGCGTCTCAGCCGGCCAGAGTCCGCCGTCTGCCCAACGGCGCCTGAACTGCCCGTCCAGCCCAGTGCCTCTTCGGACGAAGAGGAGGAGGACAGTCGTTACATATATATTCATTCGGAAAGCACTTAGACCTCTTGATTTTTTCCACATTTTGTTACGTTACAGCCTTATTCTAAAATGGATTGAATTGTTTTTTAACCATCATACATCTACACATAATACCCAATACATATATTTTTGCAAATGTATACGTAAATAAACTGAAATATCACATTTAGTATTCAGACCCTTCTCTCAGTACTTTGTTGATGCACCTTTGGCAGCGATTACAGCCTTGAGTCTTCTTTGGTATGACACTACAAGATTGGCACACCTGTATTTGGGGAGTTTTTCCCATTCTTCTCTGCAGATCCTCTCAAGCTCTGTCAGGTTGGATGGGGAGCATAGCTGCACAGCTATTTTCAGGTCTCTTCAGATATGTTAAATTCCGGGCTCTGGCTGGGCCTCTCAAGGACATTCAGAGACTTGTCCCAAAGCCACTCCTGCGTTGTCTTGGCAGTGTGCTTCGCGTCGTTGTCCTGTTGGAAGGTGAACCTTCGCCCCAGTCTGAGCGCTCTGGAGCAGGTTGTCACCAAGGATCTCTCTGTACTTTGCTCCGTTCATCTTTCCCTCGATACTGACTAGTCTACCAGTCCCTGCCGCTGAAAGACATCCCCACAGCATGATGCTGCCACCACCATGCTTCACTGTAGAGATAGTGCCAGGTTTCCTCCAAACTTGACACTTGGCATTCAGCCGAAATGTTATAATCTTGGTTTCATCCAACCAGAGAGTCGTTTCTCATGGTCTGAGAGTCCTTTAGGTGCCTTTTGGCAAACTCTAAGCAAAATGTCATGTGCCTTTTACTGAGGAGTGGCTTCTGTCTTGCCACTCTACCATAACGGCCTGATTAGTGGAGTGCTGCAAAGATGGTTGTCCTTCTTGAAGATTTTCTCATCTCCACAGAAGAACTCTGGTACTCTGTAAGAGTGACCATCGGGTTCTTGGTCACCTCCCTCCCCCAATTGTTCAGTTTGGCTGGAAGAGTCTTGGTGGTTCCAAACTTCTTCCATTTAAGAATGATAGAGGCCACTGTGTTCTTGGGGATCTTCAATGCTGCAGGAATTTTTTGGTACCCTTCCCCAGATCTGTGCCTCGACACAACCCTGTCTCGGAGATCTACGGAAATTCCTATGACGTCATGTCTTTTTTTGCTCTGAAATGCACTGCTGTCAACTGTGGGACCTTATATAGACAGGTGTGTGTCTTTCTAAATCATGTCCAATCAATTGAATTTACCACAGGTTGACTCCAATCAAGTTTTAGAAACATCTCAAGGATCATCAATGGAAACAGGATGCATCTGAGCTCAATTTAAAGTTTCATAGCGATTGGTCTGAATACTTACGTGAATAAGGTATTTATTATATATTTTTTATAAATATGCAAACATTTCTGAAGACGTTACAGCCTTATTCTAAAATGGATCAAATTGATTTTTTAAATCCATTTTAGAATAAGTCTCTAACGTAACAAAATGTGGGAAAAGTCAAGGCATCTGAATACTTTGCTCGTCTTAATATTTCTTAATTCCATTCTTTTACTTTTTTAGATTTGTGTGTATTGTTAGATATTACTGCACCATTGACGCTAGGAACACAAGCATTTTGCTACACCCGCAATAACATCTGCTAAATAGGTGTATGCGACCAATAAAATTTGATTTGATTTCTAGACATGATGTTAAAATATCTCAACGCCTAGAAAACCCCCAGGCTTCCATCATAAGAGTCAATTGAATGAAAAATAAAAATTATAGGGGGCAGTTTGGAAAAACAAATCCTGTGTGAAAAGTTCTCTGGATTAATGCACAAACTGGGATTCTAATGACATAACCAAAATCTCTAGTAATACCAGTCCTGTCTGAATAGGGCTTAGCACCTAGGTCTATTCGATGAACAAATAGTTTATCTACACTGAACTAAAATATAAATTCAACATGCAACAATTTAAAATATTTGATTGAGTTACAGTTTATATAAGGAATCTGTCCGTTGAAATAAATAAATTAGGCCCAAGTCTGTGGATTTCACATGACTGGGAATACAGATATGCATCTGTTGGTCACAGATACCTTTAAATGAAAGGTAGTGGCATAGATACAAAATAAATAAAACATGTTTATTATTTTTAATACATTTCTATACATTTATAAAAACCTGTTTTCGCTTTGTCGTTATGGGGTATTGTGTGTAGATTGCTGAGGATTTTTTTCCCATCCATTTTAGAATAAGGCTGTAACGTAACAAAATATGGAAAAAGTCAAGGGGTCTGAATATTTTCCGAGGGCACTGTATACTAATCAATGTAATCATTGTGACCTAGGTTTGCCAATTCATTCAAACAGTCCAACGCTGTGTGTGGGGATATTTTATTTTTTACTTAAGTAAATAGCTACAGACCTGATCAAAAAAGACTGCTTATGTTCAGTTGTTTTATTTGTTTATCATTGAATTTTTTTCCTCTTGAATATGTCTTTGTAATGAACAGGAGGGAGACAGTGAGCTGGTTTCAAGCGCAGAGCGCAGCAGGTGTTAAACCTTTTTGGGCTGCAGGGGCAGTATTGAGTAGCCAGATAAAAGGTGCCCATGTCAAACGGCCTCGTACTCAATTCCTGCTCGTACAATATGCATATTATTATTACTCTTGGATAGAAAACACTCTCTAGTTTCTAAAACCGTTTGAATTATATCTGTGAGTCAAACAGAACTCATTTGGCACAAACTTCCTGACCAGGAAGTGGAAAGTCTGAAATCGAGGCTCTGTTCTACTTCCTGCCTATAAATGGGCATGATATGTATTAGTATACATGCACTTCATAGACCTTCCCCTGGACAGAGGCGGTGAGAGAAGAAATTGAGTGTTTATCTTGGTCTGAAGTGGAATACAAGCTCTTTGTATGACGTGTCCCCCATTTCCTGTTTTCTGGAGAGCTCGAGGAGGTACCTGGATTTGCCTTCTGTTTAGCTGCCGTTATAGGTGACTACTATCTCCGGTTTTGATTTTATTTGATACATGTGACCATATCATCGTAAAGTATGTTTTTTCAATATAGTTTAATCAGATTATTGAAATTTTTTCGGGAGTGTTCCGTTCTCTGACTTTGTTGACGATGGAGAGATTCGCGCCACTTGGCTAGTGTGCTTGCTAATTCAAGAGGGAAAATGGACGTTCTAAATCCAAACAACGATTGTTCTTGACAAAGGACCCCTTGTCCAACATTCTGATGGAAGATCAGCAAAAGTAAGAAACATTTTATGATGCTATTTCATATATCTGTCGTGCATGTGAACTAGTCGTCGGCGCCCAACTTTGGGGTACTCTAGCTATACCGAAGCTGGATGTCGTAATGAAGTTATTTTTTAGAATTCTAACACTGCGATTTCATTAAGAACTAATGGATCTATCATTTCCTATACAACATGTATTTTTTAGTTATGTTTATGAATAGCTATTTGGTCAGAATATGTGTGTCAGAAAAAGTGTCAGAAAAATCTCCGGACGTTGTGGAAAAAGTAGCTACAATAGCAACATGTATAACCACTGATTTCAGCTCTAAATATGCACATTTTCGAACAAAACATAAGTGTATGTATAACCTGACGTTATAGGACTGTCATCTGATGAAGAATATCAAGGTTAGTCAAAAATTATATATCTTTTACTGGTTTGTTACGATCGCTAACTTTTACTGCTGGGAAATGGCTTGTCTTTCTGGCTATTGTGGTAAGCTAATATAACGCTATATTGTGTTTTCGCTGTAAAACACTTAATAAATCGGAAATATTGTCTGGAATCACAAGATGCCTGTCTTTCATTTGCTGTACACTATGTATTTTTCAGAAATGTTTTAAGATGAGTAATTAAGTATTTGACATTGGTGTCTGTAATTATTATGGCTGCTTTCGGTGCAATTTCTGATTGTAGCTGCAATGTAATGTCACGCCCTGGCCTTAGTATTCTTTGTTTTCTTAATTATTTTAGTTAGGTCAGGGTGTGACATGGGGAATGTATGTGGTTTTTGTAGTGTCTAGGGTGGTTGTAAGGTTTAGGGGGTTTATTAGAGTAGTTGGGTTTATGTTTAGTATAGAAGTCTAGCTGTGTCTATGGTTGAGTGTAGGTATCTAGGAAAGTCTATGGTTGCCTGAATTGGGTCTCAATTAGAGACAGCTGGTTATTGTTGTCTCTGATTGGGAGCCATATTTAAGGCAACCATAGGCTTTAGCTGTTTGTGGGGAATTGTCTATGTTGAACGTAAGTAGTTTGTGTGTGCACTTGCGGTTGTAGCTTCACGGTCGTTTGTTGTTTTGGTTAGTTTGTGTATAGTGTTTGTTTCGTGTTTTTCCCTCTCTTACAAAATAAAGAGATGTATTTTGCATACGCTGCGCCTTGGTCCACTGTCATTCAAGAAGACGATCGTGACATGTAAACTATGATTTATACCTGAAATATGCACATTTTTTGAACAAAACATAGATTTATTGACTAACATGTTATAAGACTGCCATCTGATTAAGTTGTTTGTTGGTTCTTGGTTAGTTAGGTTGGCTTTGTGCATGCTACCTGTGCTGTGAAAAATGTCTGTCCTTTTTTTGTATTTGGTGGTGAGCTAACATAAATATACGTGCTGTTTTCGCTGTAAAACATTTAAAAATCGGACATGTTGGCTGGATTCACAAGATGTGTACCTTTCATTTGCTGTATTGGACTTAATGTGTGAAAGTTAAATATTTAAAAAATATATATTTTGAATTTCGCACCCTGCACTTGAGCTGGCTGTTGTCATAAGTGTACCGACATCGGGCTTGCAGCCAGAAGAAGTGAATGAAAGAGACCATAGGAGGAGGCTGGGTCCAGGGGCAGGCAGAAGGTCATACACGGTAGGTCCTTAAATGGCAACAGTACAGGCAGGGAATAGGCAAAAGGCGTCATGAGTGAGGCAGGCAAAAACTATCATACACGGGAGGAGAGAAGAACGGGAAAAAACAGAGCTCTGAAGAGTTTCTCAAAACTAACAACAACTCACAGTGATTAATGGGGTGCAAGGAACTGAACGAAATAGTGTGGGATGATGACATGCAAGTGTGTGAACAGGTGATTAAAATTCCGGTGATTGGGATCTGGAGAGTGAGCTGGAAAGTGGGCTGCGTTCCGGGGATCTAAGTGTTTGGGAGTGTGAGTTGGACGCAGATGTCTTTAATTACATCATAATATCTCTCCTTGCTATATGAACACAATATCTCGTACCTGTTTTCTTTTTTTGTGGAAAGAATAAAATATATTCATAAGTGTCAGAACAGCCATGATAATAGTGCTATAACAGTAAGTAACTCCTTCCATCCGCTCTGTAATTAATGGCCTCCAATAGACCCATAGAGATACATCACATTACTATTTCATTATGTGGATAAAACATGTGTGATGGCACATCTGGAAGTTGGAGCCTTCAAGACTCCTTCATCGGGGTCTGGGCCCAGAGACAAATCAAACCAACAGTAACACATGATCTGTAAGCTCATGTCCCCACTGATTTATTCAGTACAATGATCTGTGATCAAAATGTCTCTCTCCAGTGAAAAGCAAGCTTGTCTTACAGCACTTTTCTTCTTCCTAAGGACTGCATATAGGCAGTTAGAGAATCAGCTAGAGAATGAAGGTACATAAACAGTGTAGAGACCTGAGGGTACTGTACTAATACTGCCCACATGGTCCTTAGCCCCCTCACGTTTTATGAGGTGCTGGGGGAGTAGTTTTTACAGCAGTGTAGGGTTTTATTACCCCATCCAAGAGGTTTACAACATTGTAGGCAATGTGCGTACTGACAGAGTAATGCCTCACTAATTCCACCTCAGCTGCAAGAATGCACATTCTACAGAGGAGGGTCATTAACCTCACCTTAGTAAAATATTTGTATAACTAAGATAGACCACAGCCTGTCATTTCCAATGGGAACAAATGAGTCATAGTGGGCAAAACAAGCAAGGAGGTGGGTGGAGTCAAACTCGAGCTAGCAAGATCCTATTGGGGCGTTCTAGCATGAATTTGCATATTTCCGTTAGGTAACGCCTACTCTGAAGTGTGCGTGTGCAATAACGCAATATTATGAAACTTTGGCAAGGGTAAAGTCTACGAAACTCTGTCTACTCTGTTCGTAAAATATTCTAGTTTTGGGAACAGAAACTGTATTGAGATCAAATGTTTCATTGTGTTTCAGAGGAACAGGAAGAGAGTGTTCCTGGGTGAATTCCGATTGGGTTGGATAACAGGAGAAGAGGTGACACTGATTGCTGATAGGATAATCACCTGTCATGTCACCTGACCTCCCGCCCCACGTTGGTGGGATATGAAGTAATGATTTGCTATGTCACAGTAGGTTTAAATTAAGCTTCTGTTTCTTAATGTGTTACGTCATGCATGAGAAACTGTAGGAAAGGGAGAGAGGCTACATCGCAGAGTATCAATGAGGCCTGATTGAGACATCCACGGGGATTTTGAGATTAAACTCTTGCTCAATGATATAAGTACTAAATCCTCAATTTAGCTAAAAACTTTGACGTCCACAGAAGATCAGACATGAAAATAGGAAGAATCTGTATAGTAAGTGGAGCCTGAGTAAAAATGAACTTCCAGAATACGAGTGTGTATCAAATCACATGTGCCGAATACAACAGGTGAAGCTTGTTGTACAGTGAAGCCTTAACCAACAATGCAGTTTTAAGAAAAATAAGAGCTAAGGATAGTATTTACTTAATAAACTAAAGTAAAAAATGAAAGACCAACAATAAAATAACAATAACGAGGCTATATACAGGGGGTACCGGTACCGAGTCAATGTGCAGGGGTACAGGTTAATCGAGGTAATTGAGGTAATATGTACATGTACAGTAGGTAGGGGTAAAATGACTATGCATAGACAGACAGTGTGACTCAGCGTGTAGACAGATAGTGTGACTCAGATCATGATTACAGGGTCTGTAGTAGAGTTGAATAATAGGGCGTACCTATCTATCCCAGCACTTTTACCCAATAGCAAGGCTCTATTATTCATCTCAACTCTACTACTACAGACAGTAACCCTGGAAGGTGCGTCATGCAGGTGAAAGTACTCCATCTAAAATAGATAATGAAAAACAAAACAGAGGCCCAAAAGTCATAAGAGAGACGTGTCATGCCTACGAACTAGCCCCATTTGTATTTATTTGTATTTATTATGGATCCCATATGGATCTTCCTGGGGTCCAGCAATATTAAGGCAGCTCATAGAATTTTAAAAACATTACAATACATTCACAGACTTCACAACACACGGTGTGCCCTCAGGACCCTACTCCACCACTACCACATATCTACAGTACAATATCCATGTGTACATGTGTGTATAGTGTGTATGTTATCATGTGTGTGTATGCATGTGTCTATGCCTATGTTTGTGTTGCTTCACAGTCCCTGCTGTTCTGTAAGTTGTATTTCTATCTGTTTTTTAAATCTAATTTTACTGCTTGCATCAGTTCCTTGATGTTGAACAGAGTTCCATGTAGTCATGGCTCTATGTATTACTGTGTGCCTCCCATGGTCTGTTCTGGACTTGGGGACTGTGAAGAGACCTCTTGTGGCATGTCTTGTGGGGTATGCATGGGTGTCTGAGCTGTGTGCCAGTAGTTCAAACAGACAGCTCGGTACATTCAACATGTCAATACCTCTCATAAATACAAGTAGTGATGAAGTCAATCTCTCCTCCACTTTGAGCCAGGAGAGCTTGACATGCATATTATTAATATTAGCTCTCTGTGTACATCCAAGGGCAGGCCCTGCTGCCCTGTTCTGAGCCAATTGCAATTTTCCTAAGTCCCTGTTTGTGGCTTTACTCAAAGCCAGTGGCATGTCATTAGTAAAGATTGAATAAAGTACGGGGCCTAGACAGCTGCCCTGGGGAATTCCTGATTCTACCTGGATTATGTTGGAGAGGCTTCCATTAAAGAACACCCTCTGTTTTCTATTAGACAGTTAACTATGTATGCACAATATAGCAGGGGGTCTAAAGCCATAAAACACAAGTTTTTCCAGCAGCAGACTATGATCGATAATGTTAAAAGCCGCAATGAAGTCTAATAAAGCAGCCCTTTTCAATCTTTTTATCATCAATTTCTCTCAGCCAATCATCAGTCATTTATGTAAGTGCTGTGCTTGGTGAATGTCCTTCCCTATAAACATGTTGAAAGTTTGTTGTCAATTTGTTTACTGTAAAATAGCATTGAATCTGGTAAATACTATATTTTCCAAACTTTTATTAAAGGTTGGTAACAGGCTGATTGGTCAGTTATTTGAGCTAAGAAAGGGGGTTTTACTACTCTTAATTAGCGGAATGATTTTTGCTTCGCTCCAAGTCTGGGGGCACACACTTTCTAGTAGGCTTAAATTGAAAATATGGCAAATAGGAGTGGCAATATTGTCTGCTATTATCCTCAGTCATTTTCCATTTAAGTTGTCAGACTCCGGTGGCTTGTCATTGTGGATGGACAACAATACATTTTTTCATAATTTGTTCAGATATACTTGGATGTGTAGTGTCAGCATTTGTTGCTGGCATATCATTCAATGAATGATGGAGCTGAGTTTGCCTTTTTCCCAAAGCTTTTTACTAACATTCTCTATGACATTTATCTTTGTTTCATATTGTAGTTTCTTCTTCCTTTTATTTAGCTTTGTCACATGATCTCAATTTGCAATACTTTGCCAATCGGTTGTGCAGCCAGACTTATTTGCCATTCCTTTAGCCTCATCCCTCTCAACCATATCATTTATCAATTCCTCATCAATCCACAGGGATGTAACTGTCTTTACAGTCATTTTCTTAATGGGTGCATGCTTATTAGTAACTGGAATAAGCAATTTCAAGTGCAGCATCTGTTTGTTCCTCATTACACACAATGGACCAATAAATATTCTTTACATCTACAACATAGGAATCACTACAAAACGTATTGTATGACCTCGTATACGCTATATTAGGCCCAGCCATTGGAACATTGGTTTTCATTGATGTGGCTACTAGATTGTGATCAATACATCCGAAGGATCTGGATACTGCTTTCAAGCAAATGTCTGCAGCATTAGTAAAGATGTGATCAATACATGTTGATGATTTCATTCCTGTACTATTTGTAACTATCCTGGTAGGTTGCCTGATAACCTGAACCAGGTTGCAGGCACTGGTTACAGTTTTTTCTTAAGTGGGGAGCTTGATGAAAGCCAGTCAATATTTAAATCACCCAGAAAAGATACCTTTCTGTTGATATCACATACATTACATACAGTCACCATTGTGACTGGGAGGCAAAGAATGAATAAAAGTGTGGTGTTCAAAAGAGATCTTGCAAAAGTGAGATGAGAGTACTGTACAATATGGCACAGGCAGATACATGATAGTTTTCCTTTCTCATGTATGGACTGTGTGTCCATGTAGCAGTGGCAGCAGTCCACAGCACATACAGCACCAGTCAAAAGTTTGGACACACCTACTCATTCAAGGGTTTTTCTTTATTTTTTACCATTTTCTATATTGTAGAATAATTGTGAAGTCATCAAAACTATGAAATAACACATATGGAATCATATACTGTAGTAACCAAAAAAAGTAATATCAAATATATTTGATATTCTCAAAGTAGTCAACCTTTGCCTTGATGACAGCTTTGCACACTCTTGGCATTCTCTCAAACAGCTTCATGAGGTAGTCACCTGGAATGCATTTCAAGTAACAGGTGTGCCTTGTTAAAAGTTCATTTGTGGAATTTCTTTCCTTCTTAATGCGTTGGAGCCAATCAGTTGTTTTGTGACACGGAAGGGGTGGTATACAGAATATTGCCCTATTTGGTAACAAGCCAAGTCCATATTATGGCAAGAACAGCGCAAATAAGCAAAGAGAAACAATAGTCCATCATTACTTTAGGACATGAAGGTCAGCCAATCAGGAACATTTCAAGAACTTTGAAAGTTTCTTCAAGTGCAATTGCAAAAACCATCAAGCACTATGATGAAACTGGCTCTCATAAGGACCGCCACAGGAAAGAAAGATCAAAAGTTACCTCTGCTGCAGAGCATAAGTTCATTAGAGTTACCAGCCTCCGAAATCGGCAAGTAACTGCACCTCAGATTAAACCTTGCAGAGTTCAAGTAACAGACACATCTCAACATCAACTGTTCAGAGGAGACTGCATGAATCAGGCGTTCATGGTCAATTTGCTGCAAAGAAACCACTACTAAAGGACACCAATAATAAGAAGAGACTTGCTTGGGCCAATAAACACGAGCAATGGACATTAAACCGATTGAAATCTGTCCTTTGGTCTGATGAGTCCAAATTTGCGAATTTTGGTTCAAACCGTCGTGTCTTTGTGAGACGCAGAGTAGGTGAACGGATTAACTCTGCATATGAGGTTCTCACCGTGAAGCATGGAGGAGGAGGTGTGATGGTATTGGAATTTAAATGTACTTTCTGAATGGAATTGACCCCAACACCGCAGCACTCCCCCAGACCAATGTCACCGTCATAATCTACCACCAGGTGGCACTCTTGCTAAAAGTAATAACTCTAAATGTGTGTGTATTGTAGTTGATTGTAAATAAATGTGTATTGTAGTTGCGCCTTCTTTATCACAGATATGTCCTCTAAGTCCATGAATTTAGACAAGTTATTGCAAGGGTATATTTTGTGCAAGATTTTAAACTGATTTTATTTTACTTAATTTGATATACAAAATTTGTGAGGGAGCAACCAAACTTTCTTCCATTCAATTTCAGTAATATATGCATTCCAGAAGAATTTCCCCCTAGGAGAGATCTTGTTCTTGGAGTTAAAAAGATATCTTAAGCGGCCCCCCGAGTGGCGCAGTGGTCAGCATAATAAAATAGTACAATAATTACTTCATTTTACTTTATTTGATATACAAAATGTGTGAGGGGGCAGTTCTTGAGGAAGCAGTTCTTGAAATGTTCCTGATTGGCTGACCTTCATGTCCTAATGTAATAATGGACTATTGTTTCTCTTTGCTTATTTGCACTGTTCTTGCCATAATATGGACTTGCCATAATATGGACTTGGCTTGTTACCAAATAGGGCAATCTTCTGTATACCACCTCTCCACTCACTTTTTCCAGAATAGGTTTACTGTCCTTCCCCCTTCTTATTTGTGAATAAACTGGGAAAAAAGTGTGTGGAAGGGACAGTATAGCCAATAAAATGTCTCATTATTCCATTATCAGGTATCCTCATCTCTCCATTGCAGCAGTGGCCTGGCTAACAGAGACCTGCTTATTGGTTCTTTGAGTTCCCACAACTCTATTATTGACCCCTGGAGATGATGATGAATGCATTCCTCTCCAAACCTCCAATGCCTCGGCCTCCTGCAATCCACTCAAACATTTATTTGCCTTTTGTGGCCCCCTGAATAATCGCGGCCAACATATTTATAGACTTGAATATTTGTTTTGTTGCGCCAGATGCTTCTTTTCTTTTTTAATCTCCATTTATTGAACATTTTTGTTTGAGACATTTGACATCCAGATACCTGACTGTACTTACTCAAACCAGGGTAGAGTAGAGGGCCAGGGGACAGGACCGTTTTGAAACAGAGATAACTTAAATCTCTCCCGTACTGAATGACAAAAAAACACACTAAGTAACATTTGAGGACACTCTTATCCAGAGCAATTAGGATTAAGTGCCTTGTTCAAGGGCACATCAACAAATGTTTTCCCTGGTCAGGTCAGAGATTCAAACCAGCAAACTTTCAGTTACTTGCCTAACACACTTAACCGCTAAACTACCAGATGTGTTGTTCACTTTAGAAGTGACACAATTAACTCTTTGGCCATGGAAACACAGATTACAGTATATCAGATGCAGGATGGAATTTAATGAGAAATAAATCTTCATCAATCAAGGTCTGACGTGTGTCTGTGCGTGCGTACGTACAGAGTTACACTGATATTCAAGCAGCTATTATCCTGCCAAGTCAAGGGAAGCAGAAGCTATACCTTGCATGTACAG
The DNA here is from genome assembly GCF_029448725.1 of Salvelinus fontinalis. Classification (NCBI taxonomy): domain Eukaryota; kingdom Metazoa; phylum Chordata; class Actinopteri; order Salmoniformes; family Salmonidae; genus Salvelinus; species Salvelinus fontinalis. The sequence goes on from NC_074669.1 coordinate 9,707,425, forward strand.
TAGGTTACAATCTGCACAAAATGAAAACATATGGGGACTTGGACGCAACACAAATAGAGAAGAAACGTAATGAGATTTTGAGCAGGCATTAAATCTAACAGCACACTGAACTTTTACGATGACCTGAGCGGGGTGAACACATAACGACCTTAAATTACTTTACAACCTGGGTCACTTATGCGGCTCAGCTTGTGTTACATTTATGAGACTAATGGGGAGCAATATTTAATGACGTTGTGACATTAATGTAAAAAAGGTTGGCTGGTATGCCCTCACCCTTCTGAGCGGTCGGTTGTGAATGCCCTCACCTGTCTGAGCGGTCGGCTGTGAATGCCCTCACCCTTCTGAGCAGTCGGCTGTGAATGCCCTCACCTGTCTGAGCGGTCGGCTGTGAATGCCCTCACCCGTCTGAGCGGTCGGCTGTGAATGCTCTCACCTGTCTGAGTGGTCGGCTGTGAATGCCCTCACCCGTCTGAGTGGTCGGCTGTGAATGCCCTCGCCCGTCTGAGCGGTCGGCTGTGAATGCCCTCGCCCGTCTGAGCGGTCGGCTGTGAATGCCCTCACCTGTCTGAGTGGTCGGCTGTGAATGCCCTCGCCCGCTAGTAACTTCTGCTGATTCAGTAAGATCAATTCAGTGTTGTCCTGTCAGAACGTAATGTTGAGGCCCATTACTAGACAGTTGTCTGTTACCACTATACACACGGACACAGCTGCTTCAATTAGAAGGTGATTTTTGTGTGATACATAGGAATGGACTTATTCCTAGTAAACGCACAATCTTCCTAGTAAACACAATGACAACTTGATCGGCAGCTGAATTTGCGTCTTCATCTGCCGACAATGATAGCCAGTCTCTGACCTGGAGTGGGAGGGGTCAGAGTCTACATGTGCATTCGGGCACTCGGATTGATGGAAACCAGGAGGATGTGATAGACAGTTGAGAAGGGGCAAAATCTTTTGTTTATTTTCATGTAAAAATGTTGAAGTGATTATTGTATTATTTTATTATGCTGACCGCTGTGCCACTCGGGAGGCCCCTTTAGATAACTTTTTAACTCCAAGAACAATATCTCTCCTAGAGGGAAATTCTTCTGGAATGCATATATTACTGAAATTGAATGGAAGAAAGTTTGGTTGCTCCCTCACAAATGTTGTATATCAAATTAAGTAAAATAAATTCAGTTTAAAATCTTGCACAAAATATACCCTTGCAATAACTTGTCTAAATTCATGGATTTAGAGGACATATCTGTGATAAAGAAGGCGAAAATATAATGCAAATTTTTTAGGAGTTTTTCTGGACTGAATTTAGTATTTACATTTTTTATTTCATAAATAAGACCCATGTACTTTCAATGAAATATGCAATATGTTATTATTCAAATGAAAAATAACTAATGAATTTGTCTTTAATTTCTTATTTCTTTGGTAAATGTATATACACAAACAAATATTTGAAATCTGTCCCCAAATGAAATATATTTTTACTTGAAATCTAATATTTAATAAAATCTCTAGCGGTAGTTAAAAACTAAAAAAAACACCCTATTCTTATAACCCTATCATAGGTTGGTACAATTGTGACCCCTGACCTTATTTTATTTATTTTATTTTAGGTACTTTTGAAACTCAATTCATGTGTAATGATTATTATTATTTTTTACTTAAATGTTATTTATGTTTCTTCAGAGAAAATATACATGTAGTGATGTCCTATGTTTTTTTTGTTATTGTATTGTAATTTGAAATGTAATAATAAAAAAGAAAAAAAGAACAGAACTGTGGGGAAATTCACGTGCTCATTTTTACAATGAGTCTAACCAGGGAGGGTAAGGATGGCTGATTATTCTAACGACCATATGGAAAGACAAAGAAAATAACAGAAAACACCAGCAGTTCATCCAAAGCAAAATGTATTTCTTCACTATTGACTGAGTACTTTTGATTAACCTCTTTCAAAAGGTGGATTGCTCTTTAATCCGTGAGATATTTTGTGCCTTGTTTATTTATATAAGTAATTTGGGTTAATGTCCCTCAGAATTAAAGCCTATGGTCAAAAGGCTATGTTTTGCATGATCAGCTGTTTAATAACAGCACAGCTTCAGTCAATTGCCAGCAGCATACCACCCTGCATACCACTACTGGCTTGCTTCTGAAGCTAAGCAGGGTTGGTCCTGGTCAGGCCCTGGATGGGAGACCAGATGCTGCTGGAAGTGGTGTTGGAGGGCCAGTAGGAGGCACTCTTTCCTCTGGTCTAAAAAATATCCCAATACCCCAGGGCAGTGATTGGGGACACTGCCCTGTGTAGGGTGCCGTCTTTCGGATGGGACGTTAAACGGGTGTCCTGACTCTCTGAGGTCATTAAAGATCCCATGGCACTTATCGTAAGAGTAGGGGTGTTAACCCCGGTGTCCTGGCTAAATTCCCAATCTGGCCCTCAAACCATCATGGTCACCTAATAATCCCCACTTTACAATTGGCTCATTCATCCCCCTCCTCTCCCCTGTAACTATTCCCCAGGTCGTTGCTGCAAATGAGAACGTGTTCTCAGTCAACTTACCTGGTAAAATAACGGTAAAAGAAAAGAAATAAATAGTACTAGCTAACATAGCAGCTAGATACCCAAACAAGTTGAAGTTAAACAGAGCAAACATGCCCTCTACTGACCATTCCTGGGACTGGTGAAGTGAGGTAAATTACTGTATTAAAGCTATAGGCAAAACTCGGGAAACCTATGAAGTGATTGGGGAAAATGAACCACAGCAAACCAAATGACTGTAAATCACACATCTCTTGTTTTCAAGTTCATGTTAATAATGTGTGTCTGAAGGCCTGTATTTGGGGCCTAGTTTGGTAGTACAAGTACATATTCCTAATCGTATCCAGTTCTGCTGTTACATGTATGGTCATTCGTCATCAGGGGAAAAAACTGTGATCAACCAGATATTCACAATGTGCATGGGGCTTTGAGACTACATTCCCATTCTAATACCTAATGCCACCAGGGTCAGTATGTCTCACATTCAATCCTCCATGGGGCGCACATTCTTCCTAGTCTGCAGCAGGCAGAGGCCCTGGCTTTTCGATGGGAACAGAGGCTTCTATAACCCAAGAGACCTGGGCTATGTCCGAAATGGCTTCTTATTCCCTATATAGTGCACTACTTTTGACAGGATGCCATTTATGATAGCCATAGCCCAATGTTCTCAGGACCTGGACCATTCCACAGGCTGAAGCGAAAGGCTCAACATCCAAACAGTTCCAACAGGAAGAGTCTTGACTGGGTTACTATGGGTCATTAGAGCAGGCTGGCAGCAGTATGACCTCATATCCCTGCTATGAGCCGCCTGCATCCTGGGGACGTGCTACCTGTCCCAGACCTGCTGTTTTCAACTCTCTAGAGACAGCAGGAGCGGTAGAGATACTCTGAATGATCGGCTAATGATCGGGCATTTGGCACCGGTCCATGGTAGCAAGGCAATCCATTCTGACCAGCTTCGTTCGCTTTAGTTTCCGCACATCCAGAAAATGCCTCAATTGCTGATACAGTCGTAGTTAACATGCATTATTGGTGGCTCTGGTAATGGTTAACCTGTTATGATTAACCTGGATTTGGGGTACAGTGTAACCCTTCCTATTCTGTCATTGTACTGTGAGCTTGGTACAGAAGTAAAGGCGATAAAACAGTGACTGAATGTCAGAGGGTATCATTGGATGATCACAAATAGGAGGAAAGGCCCTGTTGGCTCTGTAAACTGTTGGTATTATAAAGACATTTCAGTTCTTTCTGGATAAAGAGACATGAAACAGACACAAGGTCAACCCAAATCTCTGCCAACTATAATGTGCAAGCCGCCAGTGGTGTCTGTTTTTTGGTCTTTGCTTCAGTCAGAAGTAGGTTCAGGTCGGTGAAATAATGACCATGATGATCATGAGGAAAACAGAAGGGGACTTAGCTGAAGTAAATTGCTTCCATATGTTGACTCTAGACAACTGATAAATGCTACCTTGTGAATGCTGGCTCTGTTTCTAGGGCTGTCCACCAGCAGTGTGTTCTCTCACATGCTCATGGGTTTGAAATAAGCCAGAACCCACCGCAAGTCATGATATTACTGATAGAACATGCTTGGCAGCACACTGGGTATGCCAGTATAGGCGATATGACTACCAAATGTGACCATGTTTCATCTATCAATGTCATGTCATATTTCCGCACGGCATCTGTCCGACAACCAAGTCGTAACATTGAAAGGTCCTGACTATCTGAATAACAACCAGGCCGTAACATTGACAGAGTCCTAACTATCTGAATAACAACCAGGCCGTAACATTGAAACGGTCCTGACTATCTGAATAACAACCAGGCCGTAACATTGAAAAGGTCCTGACTATCTGAATAACAACCAGGCCGTAACACTGAAAAGGTCCTAACTATCTGAATAACAACCAGGCCGTAACACTGAAAAGGTCCTAACTATCTGAATAACAACCAGGCCGTAACATTGAAAAGGTCCTGACTATCTGAATAACAACCAGGCCGTAACATTGAAAAGGTCCTGACTATCTGAATAACAACCAGGCCGTAACATTGAAAAGGTCCTGACTATCTGAATAACAACCAGGCCGTAACATTGAAAAGGTCCTGACTATCTGAATAACAACCAGGCCGTAACATTGAAAAGGTCCTAACTGTCTGAATAACAACCAGGCCGTAACATTGAAAAGGTCCTAACTATCTGAATAACAACCAGGCCGTAACATTGAAAAGGTCCTGACTATCTGAATAACAACCAGGCCATAACACTGAAAAGGTCCTGACTATCTGAATAACAACCAGGCCGTAACATTGAAAAGGTCCTGACTATCTGAATAACAACCAGGCCGTAACATTAAAAGGGTCCTAACTTTCTGAATAACAACGATGCCGTCATTGTAAATAAGAATTTGTTCTTAACTGACTCGCCTGATTAAATACAAGTTTAAAAAAACAGTTCTTCACTAAATTTCGAATTTTGCCCCTCTCAAGTAATAAGAAAAACATCCTCCATTTGGAAGTGGAGACAGAGGATCAGCAGCCAAATGATGAGCAACGCATCCCAGCTAGAGTGCATCTCTTCCCCGAGAAATCACTGACAGTAAATCTCCTACAAGGAGTCTCCTGAACAGTGATGGAAAAAGTACCCGACCTATCATAATTGAGTAAAAGTCGAAAGTATTTGGTTTTAAACATACTTAATTATCAAAAGTAAATATAATTGCTAAAATATATTTAAGTATCAAAAATAAAAGTATAAATCATTTCTAATTCCTTATATTAAGCAAACCAGACAGCACCATTTTCTTGTTTTTTAAATTTACAGATAGCCAGGGTGTCACGCCCTGACCTTAGAGTTCCTTATTATTTCTATGTTTAGTTAGGTCAGGGTGGGACTCGGGTGGGAAAGTCTATGTTTTCTATTTCTTTGTTTTTGGCCGTGTGTGTTTCCCAATCAGAGGCAGCTGTCTATCGTTGTCTCTGATTGGGGATCATACATAAGTTGTCATTTTCCTTTTGGGTTTTGTGGGGTGTTGTTTTCTGTTTTCTGTTTCGTGTTTTCTGCCTGACAGAACTGTGCGCTTTCGTTTTCACGTTTGTTATTTTGTTTGAGTTTTTGTTTTTGAAATAAAGGAATCATGAACGCTTTCCACGCTGCGCTTTGGTCCACTCTTCTTTCGACAAACGAGAGCCATAACACAGGGGCACGATCCAACACTGTCATTTACAAACAAAGCATGTGTTCAGTGAGTCCGTCAGATCAGAGGCAGTATGGATGACCAGGGATGTTATCTTGATAAGTGTGTGAATTGTACCATTTTCCTGTCCTGCTAAGCATTCAAAATGTAACAAGTAGTTTTGGATGTCGGGGAAAATGTATGGAGTAAAAAGTGCATCATTTTCTTTAGGAATGTAGTGAAGTAAAAGTTGTCAAAAATATAAATAGTAAAGAAAAGTACAGATACCCAAAACATTTACTTAAGTAATACTTTCAAGTATTTTTACTTACTTACTTTACACCTTTGCTTCTGAATATCGTGTCTGATATTAAGATTCTAACAACAACCGTGTGTTATATAGACTAATTTAAGAAAAGTCACTTTGAAAATGGCAAAGTGTTTAAAAAATAACATTTGTTTTGACTCATTATGATGCTGTCGGCTCTCCTAATATTAAAGTTGGTGAAGTCAGATGATCCAAATATAGCACTGTGGCATCTCTTTGCATTCGGAAGCAGGGTCAGGGATATACTTAGCCAGTCCTCCAGTCTCAGCCCTGCTCATTTGAGCTCCTTGGAGGTAACCTAAGATGCTCAGCCCGGGTCTGACTTGCCTTCATGACCATAGACAGAATGCTATGGTATCACTATGCCAGTGGGAGGAGCTTGCTGCCTGGAAAATTGATATCAATACTCACAGTCTAAGGCTAAGCATTTAACATACCTCCACAGTTCAGATATTGAGCGTGAATGGTTGGTTTGGTTCTAGGATGGGCACATCTGAGTATATCTGTTTTCATTAACTGATAATGTTTGTGGGTAAATAGCTTACTGCATATGTTTATCCGCTAATGTCTTCTTAATAATAATATTGTATCTATCTATTTTGACATACTCCGGTCATATTTACGAGAACCCATACTTGGATAGCTAACTCTTGAAATCCTTCCGTCAATACAGATGTAGTTAAAGTGTCACGTTCTGACCATAGTTCTTTTGTGTTTTCTTTGTTTTAGTGTTGGTCAGGACGTGAGCTGGGTGGGCATTCTATGTTGTGTGTCTAGTTTGTCCATTTCTATGTATGGCCTGATATGGTTCTCAATCAGAGGCAGGTGTTAGTCATTGTCTCTGATTGGGAACCATATTTAGGTAGCTTGTTTTGTGTTGGGGTTTGTGGGTGGTTGTTTCCTGTGTCAGTGTTTGTGCCACACGGGACTGTTTCGGTTTGTTCACGTTTATTGTTTTTGTATTTGTGTTCATGTTCAGTTTTCCCTATTAAAACATGGACACCTACCACGCTGCGTATTGGTGCGATCCTTGCTACACCTCTTCAGAGGAAGAAGAGGACGACAGCCGTTACATAAAGCATCTTTTAGTTTTAATCGTACCTCACATATGGAACAATCTTCAGAATACCCTTCAACCATTCAGTTGGACACGTTGGTGCCTTTCGGCAGTTCAGATTGTTGGTATAGGACCTCTTCACAGAGGATTGTTTTTCTATAATTGTATTTTCATATTTTTTTGCATCTCTAACTTTGAATGTGGAATTGCTGCTGGTCTTGTCAAAATAAACCTCGGTCTCAATAAGACTCCCTGCTAAAATAAAGGTAAAAAAAAAATGGCAGCCCAAACATCCTAATATTTCAACATATGGAGGCTTCCTCTGGTGGAGCATGTGGAAAATTACTATATATATATGAAATCAGTTATCATTATCATCAATATTATTAAAGGGCATTCATGTGTTAACAAATATGGTACACTAATATCACATGACCATTTCCCAATGCCTTTCCATTTTTTTATTTTATTTTTTTACAAACTACGGTATACATCTGATAACAATTTGTTAATCTGGATTAAATAGGAGGTTGATGACTTAGCAAATCATAATTGGTTGTTCAATCCAGGGTTGTGTGTTTGTTGTTGTTTTTCAATTTTCAATTTTAAATATAAATAACAAAAATAGAAATATTAAGTATTTTCCCCTTATCTAGATCCATGGAATCCTGTAAATGTTAGTTATATTTATTGGGTTGGATCTATTCATTGCACAGGTCCAATTTCCAGATCTGTCACGAACGTCAAAGGTAGAGAGTGAGGACCAAGGCGCAGCATGTGGAAAATAAGCCATCTTCTTTTATTTCTCTACGAAGATGAACATGAACCGAAACACTTTAACAAACTAACAAAATAACAAAATTGACGAACGTGAAGCTAAGAATGAACTAGTGCATACATGCAACATAGAACATCGACCTAGACACAGTGACAATCACCCACAAACAAACAGTGAGAAACAACCTCCCTATGTATGTCTCTCAATCAGAGGAAAACGAAAACACCTGTCTCTGATTGAGAGCCATACAAGGTCAATTAACCCTTTAACCCAACATAGAAACACAACACATAGAAATGCCCACCCAGCTCACGCCCTGACCAATAAACACATACAAAACAAGAGAAAACAGGTCAGGAACGTGACATAACCCCCCCCCCCCTTAAGGTGCGAACGCCGGGCGCACCAGCACAAAGTCTAGGGGAGGGTCTGGGTGGGCATCTGACCACGGTGGTGGCTCAGGCTCCGGACGCTGTCCCCACACCACCATAGTCACTCCCCGCTTCTGTATCCCCCTCCCAATGACCACCCTCCAACTAAACCCACCTAAATGAAGGGCCAGCACTGGGATAAGGGCCAGCACTGGGATAAGGGCCAGCACTGGGATAAGGGCCAGCACTGGGATAAGGGCCAGCACTGGGATAAGGGCCAGCACTGGGATAAGGGCCAGCACTGGGATAAGGGCCAGCACTGGGATAAGGGCCAGCACTGGGATAAGGGCCAGCACTGGGATAAGGGCCAGCACTGGGATAAGGGGGACTCTGGCTGGTCCTGGCTGGGGGACTCTGGCTGGTCCTGGCTGGGGGACTCTGGCTGGTCCTGGCTGGGGGACTCTGGCTGGTCCTGGCTGGGGGACTCTGGCTGGTCCTGGCTGGGGGACTCTGGCTGGTCCTGGCTGGGGGACTCTGGCTGGTCCTGGCTGGGGGACTCTGGCTGGTCCTGGCTGGGGGACTCTGGCTGGTCCTGGCTGGGGGACTCTGGCTGGTCCTGGCTGGGGGACTCTGGCTGGTCCTGGCTGGGGGACTCTGGCTGGTCCTGGCTGGGGGACTCTGGCTGGTCCTGGATGGGGGACTCTGGCTGGTCCTGGCTGGGGGACTCAGACGGGCAGCTCTGTAGGGAGGAGACGGAGAGACAGCCTGGTGCGTGGTATAGGCACTGGCTGCGCTGGAGAGGAGGAAAGCTCTGACAGCGCTGGACAGGTGGGAGCAGCTGGAGAGAGAACCCGGAGAGACAGCCTGGTACGGGGGGCTGCCACCGGAGGACTGGTACATGGAGGTGGCACCGGGTATACCGGACCGTGAAGGAGGACACGTGCTCTTGAGCACCGAGCCTGCCCAACCTTACCAGGTTGAATGGTGCCCGTAGCCCTGCCAGTGCGGCGAGGTGGAATAGCCCGCACTGGGCTATGCTGGCGAACCGGGGACACCATTCGTAAGGCTGGTGCCATGTATGCCGGCCCGAGGAGACGCACTGGTGGCCAGATGCGTTGGGCCGGCTTCATGACATCCGGCTCGATGCCCAACTTAGCCCTACCAGTGCGGCGAGGTGGAATAGCCCGCACTGGGCTAAGCACGCGTACTGGGGACACCGTGCGCTTTACCGCATAACACGGTGTCTGACCAGTACAACGCCCTCTCACTCCACGGTAAGCACGGGGAGTTGGCTCAGGTATCCTACCCGGCTTTGCCACACTCCTCGTGTGCCCCCACCCAAGAAATTTTTGGGTCTGACTCTCGGGCTCCCAACCGTGTTGCCGCGCTGCCTCCTCATACCAGCGCCTCTCTGCCTTCGCTGCTTCCAACTCCGCCTTGGGACGGCGATATTCCTCTGGCTGAACCCAGGGTCCTTTACCGTCCAGGATCTCCTCCCAAGTCCAGGAGTCTTGGGTTTTCTCCCACTGCTGTCGCTGCCTTTTTCCCTGCTGCTTGATCCTAGTTTGGTGGGTGATTCTGTCACGAACGTCAAAGGTAGAGAGTGAGGACCAAGGCGCAGCATGTGGAAAATAAGCCATCTTCTTTTATTTCTCTACGAAGATGAACATGAACCGAAACACTTTAACAAACGTGAAGCTAAGAATGAACTAGTGCATACATGCAACATAGAACATCGACATAGACACAGCGACAATCACCCACAAACAAACAGTGAGAAACAACCTCCCTATGTATGTCTCTCAATCAGAGGAAAACGAAAACACCTGTCTCTGATTGAGAGCCATACAAGGTCAATTAACCCTTTAACCCAACATAGAAACACAACACATAGAAATGCCCACCCAGCTCACGCCCTGACCAATAAACACATACAAAACAAGAGAAAACAGGTCAGGAACGTGACAAGATCTAAATGCAAGCTTGGCATAACACAAATTAACATCCTACAGCAAGGCTGCTGGATCAATTACAGAATCTCAAAGATATTGTGATCTAAGGGCTCATCTGGGCAAATATGCACGCACTCTTTGAGTGTAATGTTTTCGCTGGCAGAAGCACGCCCAGGGACAATTTGGGCCTAACAGGCAATGATCTTGTAGGAAAACACTACAAAAACATTCACAAGCTTTTTTAATTGTTTTTATTTTTATTTTTTCGTTAGTGAATGTTACAGATGCAGATTTATTACTCCTTTTAGTGAATGTTACAGATGCAGATGGAAAGCTGTGTGATGTTAAGAGTGGGTAAAGCTACAAATATTTACCCTTTCCACCTCACTATACAATAGCCAAAAACATTTGCAAATTGCACTGAAAAGTTAAAAAGAAAGAAAGAGAGACAGCGAGAGAAAAAAGAGAGAGAGAGTGGGGGAGAGAAATATCCAAAACCATAGTGTCGAATACATATTTGAACCTACAGTATCAAAAAATAACAGCATTTTAAAATCAAAGATCCTCTTCCTGCAGGGATGCCTAACAACAAGGTCATAGAAATCCGTCTCTGTACCACAATACGACAAAACACATGACTGAAAAATTTATGTGTTTAACCCTGAAACTTCTTCTTCCTGCCGTCCATGCCAGCCTGTTCATCAACGTTCTTGCGCCAGTCACCAACTGCATCCACTGCCTGCATTACAGAAAGTTTGTGATGTCACAAATAGAGGATAAATATGAAATAACTGATCATTTCCCCAAAGCTCAGAACACATTTGGGACACAATACTCGGGTACTGTGATTCTCTGCTTTGTAGGTTTCCACACAAATACCCACCTCCTCTTTGACTTCCTTCTTCACTTCTTTCAGGTTGGCTCTGAAATCCATGGAAGCCTTGTGCTTGGTGCCCAGCAGAGCCTGAAGCATAGCATCAGCAGACATACGCACTTTCTTCAGAGCTGGCTTCTTTATGCCCTGGATCTCAACCACTTTCATTCTCAAGTCCTCAATCTGTGACATGAGCAAGTCAGGAGGAAGATAAGATTTGTTGTGTCAAAAATCACATTTTACTTGTCACATGCGCCAAATACAACAGGTGTAGACCTTAAAGTGAATGCTTACTTACAAGCCCTTAATCAACAATGCAGTTTTAAGAAAAATTGTGTTAAGAAAGTATTTACTCAGATAAACGGAAATATATATATTTTTTATAATAATAATAATAATTAAAGAGTAACAATAAAAGAACAGTAGTGAGGCTATATACAAGGGGTACCGGTACAGAGTCAGTGTGTGGGGGCACCGGTTAGTCGAGGAAATTTAGGTAATATGTACATGTAGGTATATGTTTGTTTCATGATGAGGACAAGATGAAATAGAATCTACCTCCTTGTCTGCCTTCGTCACCTTGGACTCTGCGTCATATCTGTCCTCATCAACCTTGTCGATGGTATGGGCTAACTTTTTGAGCATTTCCTGTTGGTACACATACACATCAAATCAGTCAGGTAATTTGTACGAGAATCTCTTCTCTCCTGAAGGAATCAGTCTCTTCAGGCAACAGTTATTTAGAGTCTGTGTACTTTGTAGGCAAATCCACATTGCTTATTACAAGAACCACCAATTGTGAGGCCTAAATACGTTGGAGTAGACGTTTTATTTATTAATTATTATTTTTTTGACCTTTATTTAACCAGGTAGGCTAGTTGAGAACAAGTTCTAATTTACAACTGCGACCTGGCCAAAATAAATCAAAGCAGTGCGACAGAAACAACAACACAGAGTTACACATGGAATAAACAAGCGTACAGTCAATAACACAATAGAAAAAAAAGAAAGTTTATATACAGTGTGCGCAAATGGCATGAGGAGGTAAGGCAATAAATAGGCCATAGTAGCAAAGTCATTACAATTTAGCAGATTAACACTGGAGTGATAGATGAGCAGATGATGATGATCAGATGATGGTGTGTAAGTAGTGATACTGGTGTGCAAAAGAGCAGCAAAGTAAATAAAAACAATATGGGGATGAGGTAGGTAGATTGGGTGGGCTATTTACAGATGGACTATGTTCAGCTGCAGCGATCGGTTAGCTGCTCAGATAGCTGATGTTTAAAGTTAGTGAGGGAAATGTAAGTCTCCAGATGTGTGAAGGTTGTGTAAATGAATGAATTATTAGCATTGTATCGTACCACCAGCGCCGCTTGATCTCCAGACAAATCCAGGGCGGGGAGCTCAGCCATGAAACTGGCTTTCTCCTGCACAGCTTCCTTTTTCTCCACTTCAATCAGCTCAAACGCAATCTGGAGCACCAAGCTCTGTAGGACAAAGAAACATAGTAAAGACAAACACAGTCTACTATGTAGTATTGGTCCACAAAAGATTACCAAAAGGATTAAAGAGGTTGAAAAGTTATAAAACCAGTCTAATTTATGCCCAAACTAATTCAGTCAACTATTGGACATTGGTGTGTAATACTTGTTTCATCCAATGCACCACAATTCATTGACTTGGTTCACCTTCAGATGATGCCTGCGGCTCGATGTCATCTTTTTACTGTGAAAAAACATGGATTTGACATGTTGTTAGGGATATAACAGGTATGTGCATTGTTGAGAGAACATAAGGGTGGATTGGACATGTTTTGTGTCAGGCTGAAAGTCTGGAATTACACTTTTAGTGAATGTTAGACAAATTTCAAGACTTACTCTGACATCTTGGCTGTTGTTGTGTTTCACACCCTGCACAACAGAGAAAACTTGCTTTGATACTTATGATTAAAAAAGAAACATTTGTAATATCAGTAGGGTGCAATAGGTGCAAAAGCGAAGGAGACATGTCTGGTCTAAAGATCATACTGTGATATTGAGCTGAAGATTGGGGAACACTTGGCCAAACTAGGTTCTTAGGGGAAATATGATACATTTTCAGAGCTAGAGTCTGAAGCAATTCCGAGAAAGCTATATCTGGACTGCTAGAGTCGTCTGACTTGTTTTATGGTTGTTAGAATGTGAAACCCTAATCAACTTTAACTGCTGCTGCCTTCAGAGACGCAATTTATTGAGTTATTAACCTGCCGCGGTGCTGTATATCAGAAAATCCTTCCTAAATACATAAATCAACAGCATCTTCTTCATTCTGTAGACAGATGTCATCGTGTTGAATCAAGGTACTCACACTCATCAATGGATATAATGGTTTGCTATTTTCTTCCCCAAAATTTACTGTAAGTCTCAGTTAAAAGTTATTGATAATTGAAAACATAAAAAAAGCGTTACTGTCCCATTAATTCATAATCTAATCTAATTAATTATTTAATTTCAAATCATCATGTCAACCACACAATTTAGCAAGCTAAGATCTATCGCAAAACTCCACTTTTTATTTTTGTTGACCTGTACATATCAATTAACATGGCATTTAGCATGCTGTCTATTACACAGTACTGCAAAGCTGTTACTCCATCCACCACCTCAAATAAACATGTACCACATTTCTTGAATGGAAAACGAAAAAACTTTCCCTGCTATCATATTCTCCATCACAATGTATAACACTATGAACTTGCCATTTTATATTGAATTAACAATAATCCAAATATAATCACTGAATCTCACATAGAACATTCTGTGCCTGAGATCTTTATCTGAAACTCAATAACTCAGAGGTCTGTATTTATGTTGTGTCTTTACCAGCTTTGACTGCTAGAGTATAGCCCCTAACCAGAACCGTAGTCAAAGTTTTACAAAAAGAAAGAAAGTCTGACTTATTTACCTCAACGTTTTCACCTGTTTTTCCAGGTGAATATATCTGTTCCATATGTTCCATTTGGTAATGATCCATTAAGTGGTGAACAGAAATACACCAATGTGCAGTGAGTGTGTTGGATTGTTAAGATTGCCATCGGTTGGGAGGCCCTTTAGTCTATTTATATTCCTTGTGCTTTTAAGAGTTTGATAGAGAGACAGGAAAAGAGAGATTCTCACCTATGAGAGGAAGAGGAGGAGGGCAGAACACACCAGGAGGAAGAATGGAAGACTAGCACCCTGGCAAGCGACATGCGGTGAAACGTGAAAACGGTATATATGGTGTCGGATGATGCATCAGCAGAAACGCTGGGTCCTCTTTATGGAAGTAGTTTCCATGTCAGACCAATGGAACATCGAGCTCCTGAAATACACTATGCCCAGCCCTGTTCACCTCATAAATGTTCTTTCCTTCAAGATGTCTTTCAAGACATATGTTGCTCTGAGCAGTAAGTATAGAATTACAGTTCAGTATGGGAGGGATAGGGAAAGTATTTATAGATAAGAGTGAATATAAAAAATATGATACTGTATTTCTAAAATCTAAATGAATTGAAGTGGGAGTCTACTTCAACAAGTGAATCATAGTAATATAATTCAACAAGTGAATCATATTATCAATTCTAGAAAAACAAGTACTTGAAAATCCTAATACAGTTTTAAAAGTGGTTATTTTATCGAATCAGTAAAGCACTCAGAAATTTAAATTGTATTGAAATCAGAAATGGATTTATTGTCTTAAAGACAAAACACAATAAACCTCAATTCCATCATGTTTCCTTCAAACCTAAAAGCACAGAAACTGTGAATTATATGTTAGGCCATATTGATAATACGTTGAGTGCTTATTCAGGCCAATACACATGACAAATGGAGTTAAACAAACTAGTAAATAAAACTTAGTAAGTGAAATACTACTCTACTCATGATTCTGCTTGGCTACATTTGGTGAACAGTGCAATTGCAATTGTTTGTTCAAAACTCACCAACTTCCCCCCTTTATCCATTGCTATACCTTCAAAAAAAAATTGGGGGGGGGGCATGCCTGTTTGTTGGTCAAAGAGGAATCTGGGTCAGAAAGGGTATTGTATTGAATTGAGAGAGTGGGGTAGAGTGAATGAGAGAGAGCGGAAGGGTCAGCAGAAATAAAAAGTACTCTACTATACTGACATCTTGTGGTTAATAACTCAGATGTGTTTAATAGATAACCTCCACCCCAGATGTTCTAGGTGTCTCCAGAATTAGGGTTGCAAAATTCCAGTAACTTTCCCAAAATTACCAGGTTTTCCAGAAATCCGGGTTGGAAGATTCCCAGAATCAGAAGCAAATAAGATGATTTTTCAGAAAGTCAACTTTTTTCCAACCATACTCCAGAATACCTTACATCCAAAAGCATGGAGGGACCAAATCTGAAAGGAGTAAAATAATTTAACACAACACAGAATCACAAAATTGATACCTTTTCCATGTTTCATGTTTCCACCATGTTCATGTTCATGTTTCCACCATGTTCATGTTTCCACCATGTTCATGTTCCTGTTTCCACGATGTTCATGTTCATGTTTCCACCATGTTCATGTTCATGTTCATGTTTCCACCATGTTCATGTTCATGTTTCCACCATGTTCATGTTAATGTTTCCACCATGTTCATGTTTCCACCATGTTCATGTTCCTGTTTCCACCATGTTCATGTTTCCACCATGTTCATGTTCATGTTTCCACCATGTTCATGTTCATGTTCATGTTTCCACCATGTTCATGTTCATGTTTCCACCATGTGCATGTTTCCACCATGTTCATGTTTCCACCATGTTCATGTTCATGTTTCCACCATGTTCATGTTCATGTTTCCACCATGTTCATGTTCATGTTTCCACCATGTTCATGTTCATGTTTCCACCATGTTCATGTTCAATATGCTGAAGGGACATGACTGGTTAACATGCTGAAGGGACATGACTGGTCAATATGTTGAAGAGACATGACTGGTTAACATGCTGAAGAGACATGCCTGGTTAACATGCTGCAGGGACATGACTGGTCAATATGTTGAAGAGACATGACTGGTTAATATGTTGAAGGGACATGACTGGTTAACATGCTGAAGGGACATGACTGGTCAATAAGTTGAAGAGACATGACTGGTTAACATGCTGAAGAGACATGACTGGTCAATATGTTGAAGGGACATGAATGGTTATCATGCTGAAGAGACATGACTGGTTAATATGTTGAAGAGACATGACTGGTTAACATGCTGAAGGGACATGACTGGTCAATATGTTGAAGAGACATGACTGGTCAATATGTTGAAGAGACATGACTGGTTAACATGTTGAAGAGACATGACTGGTCAATATGTTGAAGAGACATGACTGGTTAACATGCTGAAGGGACATGACTGGTCAATATGTTGAAGAGACATGACTGGTCAATATGTTGAAGAGACATGACTGGTTAACATGTTGAAGAGACATGACTGGTCAATATGTTGAAGAGACATGACTGGTCAATATGTTGAAGAGACATGACTGGTCAACATGTTGAAGAGACATGACTGGTCAATATGTTGAAGAGACATGACTGGTCAATATGTTGAAGAGACATGACTGGTCAACATGTTGAAGAGACATGACTGGTCAATATGTTGAAGAGACATGACTGGTCAATATGTTGAAGAGACATGACTGGTCAATATGTTGAAGAGACATGACTGGTCAATATGTTGAAGAGACATGACTGGTCAACATGTTGAAGAGACATGACTGGTCAATATGTTGAAGAGACATGACTGGTTAACATGCTGAAGAGACATGACTGGTCAATATGTTGAAGAGACATGACTGGTTAATATGCTGAAGGGACATGACTGGTCAATATGTTGAAGAGACATGACTGGTCAATATGTTGAAGAGACATGACTGGTCAACATGTTGAAGAGACATGACTGGTCAATATGTTGAAGAGACATGACTGGTTAATATGCTGAAGGGACATGACTGGTTAACATGCTGAAGGGACATGACTGGTCAACATGTTGAAGAGACATGACTGGTCAATATGTTGAAGAGACATGACTGGTTAATATGCTGAAGGGACATGACTGGTCAATATGTTGAAGAGACATGACTGGTCAATATGTTGAAGAGACATGACTGGTCAATATGTTGAAGAGACATGACTGGTCAATATGTTGAAGAGACATGACTGGTCAACATGTTGAAGAGACATGACTGGTCAATATGTTGAAGAGACATGACTGGTCAATATGTTGAAGAGACATGACTGGTCAATATGTTGAAGAGACATGACTGGTCAATATGTTGAAGAGACATGACTGGTCAACATGTTGAAGAGACATGACTGGTCAATATGTTGAAGAGACATGACTGGTTAACATGCTGAAGAGACATGACTGGTCAATATGTTGAAGAGACATGACTGGTTAATATGCTGAAGGGACATGACTGGTCAATATGTTGAAGAGACATGACTGGTCAATATGTTGAAGAGACATGACTGGTCAACATGTTGAAGAGACATGACTGGTCAATATGTTGAAGAGACATGACTGGTTAATATGCTGAAGGGACATGACTGGTTAACATGCTGAAGGGACATGACTGGTCAACATGTTGAAGAGACATGACTGGTCAATATGTTGAAGAGACATGACTGGTTAATATGCTGAAGGGACATGACTGGTCAATATGTTGAAGAGACATGACTGGTCAATATGTTGAAGAGACATGACTGGTCAATATGTTGAAGAGACATGACTGGTCAATATGTTGAAGAGACATGACTGGTCAATATGTTGAAGAGACATGACTGGTCAATATGTTGACCAAGGGTTGTATCAGTGATATTCTATAGCAGGGGTGTCAAACTCATTCCACGGAGGGCCTAGTGTCTGCAGGTTTTTGGTTTTTCCTTTCAATAAAGCCCTAAACAACCAGGTGTGGGGAGTTCCTAACTAATTAGTGATGTTAATTCATCAATCAAGTACAAGGGAGGAGCGAAAACCCACAGACACTCGGCCCCCCGTGGAATGAGTTTGACACCTGTGTTCTATAGCATGCTGAATAGAATGGGAAGGTCAAAAAATATCAAATAGACTTTTCTCACGTTGTTGTTGTGAAAGACTCAAACCCAATAGTTTGTACGCTGGCAATGAGAAAGCATCCTGCTCAATTTCTATGTAATTTATTTCATACTTTTTTTTACATATTATTGACTTCGGAAAGTATTCAGACCCCTTGACTTTTTTCACATTTTGGTACGTTACAGCTTT
This sequence comes from Salvelinus fontinalis, assembly GCF_029448725.1. Lineage (NCBI taxonomy): Eukaryota > Metazoa > Chordata > Actinopteri > Salmoniformes > Salmonidae > Salvelinus > Salvelinus fontinalis. Next base: position 9,725,771 of record NC_074669.1, read on the forward strand.
ATTCTATAGTGTATTTAATTGTTTTTTCCCCTCATCAATCTACACACAATACCCCATAGTGACAAAGCAAAAACAGGTCTTTAAACATTTTTACACATTTATAACAAATAAAGAAATGGAAATATAACATTTATAGTATTCAGACCCTTTACTCAGTACTTTGTTGAAACACCTTTGGCAGCGATTACAGCATTGAGTATTCTTGGGTATGACGCTACAAGCTTGGCAGACCTGTATTTGGAGAATTTCTGCCAGGTTTCCTCCAAACGTGACACTTGGCATTCAGGCCAAAGCGTTCAGAGAATCTTGTTTCTCATGGTCTGAGAGTCTTTAGATGCCTTTTGGCAAATCAAAGCCGGGTGGTCATGTGCCTTTTACTGAGGAGTGGCTTCCGTCTTGGCACTCTACCATAAAGGCCTGATTGGTGGAGTGTTGCATAGACAGTTGTGCTTCTGGAAGGTTCTCCCATCTCCACAGAGGAACTCAAGACCCTTCTCCCCCGATTGCTCAGTTTGGCCGGTCTTGGTGGATCCAAACTTCTTCCATTTCAGAATGATGGAGGCCACTGTGTTCTTGGGGACTTTCAATGCTGCAGAAATGTTTTGGTACCCTTCTCCAGGTCTGTGCCTCGACACAATCCTGTCTTGGAGCTCTACGGACAATTCCTTCGACCTCATGGCTTGGTTTTTGCTCTGACATGCACTGTCAACTGTGGGAGCTTATATGTGTGTACCTTTCCAAATCATGTTCAATCAATTGAATTTACCACAGGTGGACTCCAATCAAGTTGTAGCAACATCTCAAGGATGATCAATGGAAACAGGATGCACCTGAGCATAGCGATGGCTCTGAATACTCATGTAAATAAGTTATTTTTATTTTTTATTTTTTATTCTAAAAACCTGGTTTTGCTTTGTCATTATGTGGTATTGTGTGCAGATTGCTGGGGATTTTTTGTTTTTAAATCCATTTTAGAATAAGGCTTTGATGTAACAAAATGTGGGAAAAGTCAAGGGGTCTGAATACCTTCTGAAGGTACTGTATGTGTGTATATTTGCCCATGTTAGAGTACGGTTTAGGCATACTAGCAATTGTTCAATGTTAGGGTTAGGGTTTGCTGTTTGTTTTTTGTTTGTATGTTTCTTTGTCTGTTTGTTTATTTATTCTGAGTTGGTATTTTAAAAAATCCCTACTTTCTAACACTATGCTTGTCTAAGACTAGGGATGCAAAAATCTGTAACTTTCCGAAGATTCCCAGGTTTTTCAGAAATTCTGGTTGGAGGATTCCAGATTCCTGCTTATTCACTCCTGATTACGGGAGTCTTCCAACCGGCATTTCTGGAAAACTAGAGCATTTTGGGAAAGCTACCTCATTTTTGCAACGCTATCTAAAATCCTGTGAAAAGAAGAAAATGTGGCAAACAACAAGGTAATGGATACTTACTCAGACATGATGGAGCAATGTGTGCTTCAGACGCTGTAACAAAAAGACAATGAGGAAGATAAATGTTTTTAGCATTAGCGTGCACCGCAGGGTGCTATTTGCCTCATAAGCCTAAAATTAGAACAGGCTTGTGTATCCAGCTCAAGAATGATTAATGAACACTGGCTGCTAATGGAGCAATTTGGACACATCAAGGAAGGGAGGGGAAATCTGATCCATTTGACTGTTAAAACTTGTTGGAACAATTTTGATCAGGCTAAATTTGGAGAGCTGGAGACAAGAGTCACCCCTGACATTCATGGGCTGTTACTTTATGGATGTCATTAGCACACAAAACCTCTGCAGGCATCATCGTCCTGCTCCACCCTGAGAACATCTTGGTATCACTCAAATTACTACAACCTGCGTCCTTAGTGAACCCCGTCATTACATCTCTTTCACTTTTCCTAGTGCATTTTGGGGAGCATACTTTCTGTCATGTAAAGCCCCTCAATCAAATCTTTGATTATTATTTTAAGCAATACAGTATGGCTCAAATGTTGTAAGACACTGTTGTTAAACCACACTGCATCAATGTATAGCAATGTTAAGAATAGGAATTATGTTTTTAAGAACTTCTCTGTTGTCTCTAGTTTAAAGTCAATGACACATTCAGTTCAAATACGTTCATTTTCATTCATATTCAAATGATCAAATAAATGCTCCTACTTTAAGTATACTTCAGCAAACAGAGATATTGACAATAAAAACTCTTGCAAACACATCCTTTTCCAATCTGTTCAACTAGGAACATACATGATAATCAAAATATGTATTGGGCTGTTACTTTCAAATAGCTGGTAGACATGGCATAACAGTTGAGTGTTGCAAGCACCATGCTCTATCAAGTGGCCAGTGGATCTGAAACTATTCTGTAGGTTACCAAATGTTTCACACTTGTGGCACACCCAGTTCTTAGCTGTAGCCCAAGAGGAACGGACCACGAACCAAGGGCCTAGAAGCCCCATTCAGGAAACACTGTCTGCTGTAACCTAGTTATCACATTCGAGTTACAGTATAATCAAAATTCTAGATCTCTATCACAAATCCCATATCGCTATCCATGACAGTTAATCACATTGAATATCTGATCAACATACATAACAAAAAAATATAAAAGCCTTAAATACCACAAAAAAAAACTTGGTTTTGGTATGGGTATAGCTAAGTTAATGTCTTCAACCGCCTTCCATGCTAGAGTATAGCCCTTGAGCAGGACTCCCCCCCCCCCCCCCCCCCCCCTCCACACAGGGTCACACTGTCTAACACAGGCCCGTCGGCCACATCATTCTGTCTAGACAGGCTCAATAGTCTTTCATAGTATCCACCCTGACATATTTACCTCAACGTATTCACCTGTATTCAAATGTAGTGAACTTGTGACAGGTGTCACTTAGTGCGATCATTTCCAGGTGCTACCTGTTAGTGGATATCTGTGTAAATGTAGCCATGAAATCCCCTTATCATCAATGTCTATAAATGTGCACTGTGTAAGACTTAATTACCCCCCACGGTGAGACTGTATTCCTTTATTTATCAATAAGTCACATCCAACCTTATGTATCAGTAAGACAGATCCTGTGTGATAGAAAGATCAGAGAGGAGGAAAAGAGAGGTTCTCACCTATGAGATGAGGAGGACAGGACACACTTGGTGAAGAAGGGGAGAAACTGGTAAGTCACAGGCAAAGAACAAATCAAACAAGGTATATATATATGTAGACTAGTGATGAATCAGCAGACACCCAGGGACCTTGTGGTGGTGGAGACTCCTTAGGCCAACGGAACTATGGGCTCCTGAAATATCAGCAACCCTTTCCTCCAACTCACATCATAAATGTCCCTTTCTGCAAGGTGTCTCCCAAAACCTGAGCTGCCACTTGGCTTCCATACCAACCATGTTGGAAAGGTTTGACAAAGCCATCCAAGTTAAGCACGGACGACATGGATAGATAAACCCTGTTAAGCAAGGGTCAACGTTGATATATTCTTGAACCACTTTTGGGTGATTGATGATAATTCCATTTTCAATAATTAGAAGGCAATTGTTAAAGGGTCAGTCTGCAGTTCAAACAATAAAAAGCGACTTCCCTGCCACTGTTTTGACAAAAAGTGGAGGGATGAGGCTGGAGAAATGTAAACACGCTCAAATTCATAAACAGAGCTATTGATGCAAGGACTAACCATCCATGTAATCAAAATGATAATTTTAGCCATGTTTTGAGACTATAAAGTTATTGTTTACACTGTTTACAAACATTGGAGTAAAATACAGTTGAACTAAGCTCATGAGGCATTTTTAAGTTATGTTCTCAATAATCAATGTGTATATAGCAATAATTTAGAAGTAAAAAATGGAAGTACCAATTGCAGATTGCACCTTTAAAATAAAAAATGGAAAAAGGGGTTGTCAAGTTTAACAAGGGAACCATGCTATCAATTGCATTAAAGTGAAACTGTTGAACAATTTATGTATTTGTCATTATTGTCAGAACAATTTTTGGCCTCAGGAATCCATTTTTTTAAGGATTTTTAAAAAGGAGAAAAAGTGTTACTCACCATTTGCAGGACTAGAGTTCCTCAATCCAACTTCATTTGCATTGCAATACACCTGTAAATTGAATATCTACAAATAATGACAAAATCCTGAGAAAAAAAGTGGGCAAGCAAAAAGTCCTCTGTTGCTCAAAGGTGAGATGGGGAGAAGGAGCGAGAGATTGAAAGAGAGCGAGAGCGAGAGAGAGATGGAGAGATTATATTTATTTATATTTATTATATTACTAATTATATAATAACTATATTATTGTAAATTGTTTACTATATTCTTTATTCAATTATGAAATGTTTAATTAAATATAAAACATATTTTAAATGATTAATACACATCTAAAATGTGTAACTAAATCAAGCCTATCGTTATTGAGTTTGAATTAAATTGTGTTTTCATCAAGTTATTTTGCATGACACATTATATTCTAATGACGTTGACATTTATGATGAAATGTTTGTAGGAAATATATTCCTATATTCTTACAACAAATATATTACATTAATTCACTCTGCAGGGTTGCAAAAAGCAAATGTTTCCGGTTTTCAGGGATACAGTGTTTTCAACCGAACTTCAGTTTCTCCTGGAAACCGGAAGTGTGGACTCTGCTTAGGCGTCTTTTTACACCAGTATTATCTTATGCTAGGTTGTGATTTTCAATGTTCCTGATAAGTCGATATTTCATTGGGGGAGGGAATAGAGAACCTTGCCACAGCTGTCTGGTTGGTGCACATAAGTGATGTAAGTGCAACCCATTAATATTTGGAAAAGCCCTAGTTATGGATGTCCCACGTGCATACCAATGTTCAAGCACAGGAGGTTGGAAAGGACGGGCTCGTGGTAATGACTGGAGTGGAGTGGGTGGAATGGTATCAAATACATCACACATATGGTTTCCAGGTGTTTGATGCCATTCCATTTGCTCTGTTCCAACTATTATTATGAGCCGTCCTCCCCTCAGCATTCTCCACTGTATTCAAGAAATATACATATCAAAAGTAACAAAAAAAGACTGTCTTCTTCAAAGCATTTATTTAATTACCGTGCTTTGGCATGAATATTGGACATAGGTAAAATACGTTTTCTTCAATAGCTTTTTACTATTGACATAAGACATACGTTTAAGTTAAATAGATTGACAAAATGACTCTAACTCTGTGACGGTACAACAAAATAACCTAAAAGATGGATTCAAAAACAAATTCAGTAATTTATGCGGTCTCAAACTTCTTCTTCCTGCCGTCCATGCCAGCCTGTTCATCAACGTTCTTACGCCAGTCACCGACTTCCTCCTGCATGACATAAAATGTACGATGTGACATTCTTAGTGTTTGAGGATGTAATATGAAATTCATGTAACTGATCATTTCCTCAAAGTTCTGAGCACATTCGGGACAACTGCCGCCAACTCCTAAAGTACTGTGATTCTCTGCTTCGTAATTTCCCCCACAAATACCCACCTCCTCTTTGACCTCCTTCTTCACTTCTTTCAAGTTGGCTCTGAAATCCATGGAAGCCTTGTGCTTGGTGCCCAGCAGAGCTGCAAGCATAGCATCAGCAGACATACGCACTTTCTTCAGAGCTGGCTTCTTTATGCCCTGGATCTCAACCACTTTCATTCTCAAGTCCTCAATCTGTGAAGAGGGTGAGTCAACACATAGTCAAGACCAGCGCTATATGTTTCCAGGATGAAGACAATATGGAATGCAATGTACTGTACCTCTTTGTCTGTCTTCTTCACTTTTGCCTCGGAGTCATATCTATCCTCATCAACCTTGTCAATGGTCTGGGCCAACTTTTTAAGCATTTCCTGTTGACACACAAACATATCAGAGTTCATTTGTATGAGAAACACAGTGTATCTTAATGGTCTCTTCAGCTTTTGGCACAGATCAATCTCATTCAATTCATTTTCATTTCTATGCAAATCAAATAAATCCAAATGCAGCCTTAACACGTATCTCAAAATCAAATATGTAACATGAAAGATAATTAGGTTAGGATTTTTGTGGTACCAATTGTATGGTTATATGAATTATTGTATATGTCAGGTATTCAAAGCAGACTAAATGAGAATTAACTGGTTAGAATGGTAAAATACCTGGAGCTCAGGAAGACCCCCAGACAATACCGGAGCAGGGCAGTTTTCTGCTATAAAAGCTGCCTTTTCTGTTATCAAGTCTGCTGCTTCTTTCTCCAGGAGGTCTTTGGCAATCGCAAGCATCAAGCTCTGGAGGCCAGGGGGAGAATAGGTGTCAGAGCAGCTAACACAACTACACCAAAACATGTAGGAATCACCAATGCAAAGTTAGGCCTAGCATCAATTTCAGGCACTCTCAAATGTACTGTATTTCCCTATAAATTCAAGAAAGTAACCTTGTGGTATTACCAAGTGTCTGAATAAATAATTGAAAGCCTAAGCACGTTAACTTCAGGCAACTGCCAGCTAATGTGTTTTTGCCGTTTGTGTTTGTACATTTACATTACATTTAAGTCATTTAGCAGACACTCCTTTCCAGAGCGACTTACAAATTGGAAAATTCATACATATTCATCCTGGTCCCCTCGTGGGAATCGAACCCTGGTCCCCCCGTGGGAATTGAACCCACAACCCTGGCATTGCAAGCGCCATGCTCTACCAACTGAGCCACACGGGACCACATTGTCTTGATATATTTTACACAATCACTTGTACACATAGTTCATTTGTGGTTATTTAATTAAATATGGAAAGGTATTTGTATTTTATGTTGCTACTGTGCTCACACTTTTGACATGTCATCTTTGCAAATAAGAATGGGTTATTAATTGACTTACCTGTATAGACACAGTATGAGTCAAAAGTTTGGACACACCTATTCATTCAAGGGTTTTTCTTTATTTTTACTATTTTATACATTGTAGAATAATAGTGAAGGCATCAAAACTATGAAATAACACATATGGAATCATGTAGTAACCAAAAAAGCATTAAACACCCCAAAATATATTTTATATTTGAGATGCTTTAAAGTAGTCACCCCTTTGCCCTGATGACAGCTTTGCACACTCTTGGCATTCTCCCAACCAACTTCATGAGGTAGACACCTGGAAGGCATTTCAATTAACAGGTGTGCCTAGTTAAAAGGTCATTTGTAGAATTTCTTTCCTTCTTAATGCGTTTCAGCCAGTCAGTTGTGTTGTGACAAGGTAGGTGTGGTACACAGAAGATAGCCCTGTTTGATAAAATACAGAGTCCATAGTATGGAAAGAACAGCTCAAATAAGCAAAGAGAAATGACAGTCCATCATTACTTTAAGACATGACGGTCAGTCAATGCAGAAAATGTAAAGAAATTTGAACGTTTCTTCAAGTGCAGTCGCAAAAACCATCAAGCGCAATGATGAAACTGGCTCTCATGAGGACCGCCACTGGAAAGTAGGAACCAGAGTAACCTCTGCTGCAGAGGATAAGTTCATTAGAGTTACCAGCCTCAGAAATTGCTTCCCAAATAAATGCTTAACAAAGTAACAGACACATCTCAACATCAAGTGTTCAGAGGAGACTGCGTGAATCAGGCCTTCATGGTCGAATTGCTGCAAAGAAACCACTACTAAAGGACACCAATAATAAGAAGAGACTTGCTTGGGCCAATAAACATGAGCAATGGACATTAGACCGGTGGAAATCTGTCCTTTCGTCTGATGAGTCCAAATTTGAGATTTTTGGTTCCAACCGCTATGTCTTTGTGAGACGCAGAGTAGGTGAACGGATGATCTCCGCATGTGGGGTTCCCAACGTGAAGCATAGAGGAGGAGGTGTGATGGTGTGAGGGTGCTTTGCTGGTAACACTGTCTGTGATTTATTTAGAATTCAAGGCACATTTAACCAGCATTGCTACCATAGCATTCTGCAGTGATACGCTATCCCATCTGGTTTGCACTTAGTGGGATTATCATTTGTTTTCAACAGGACAACGACCCAACACACCTCCAGGCTGTGTAAGGGCTATTTGACCAAGAAGGAGGGTGAGGGAGTGCTGCATCAGATGACCTGGCCTCCAGAATCACCAGACCTCAACCCAATTGAGATGGTTGGGGATGAGTTGGACCCGCAGAGTGAAGGAAAAGCAGCCAACAAGTGCTCAGCATATGTAGGAACTCCTTCAAGACTGTTGGAAAATCATTCCTCATGAAGCTGGTTGAGAGAATGCTAATAGTGTGCAAAACGCTATCATCAAGGCAAAGGGTGGCTACTTTGAAGAATCTAAAATCTAAAATATATTTTGATTTGTTTAACACTTTTTTTGGTTACTACATGATTCCATATATGTTATTTAATAGTTTTGAAATCTTCACTATTATTCTACAATGTAGAAAATAGTAAAAATAAAGAAAAACCCTTGAATGAGTAGGTGTGTCCGAACTTTTGACTGGTACTGTAAATGTTCAATCAAAGGAGAGTAAGAACAAAACCGTTTTTCATATTGGAAGCTGAAATTGGGTTAAATCAGTATATTTACCTTCAGATGGCCCCTGCGACTCGATGTCATCTTTTTCCTGTGAGAGGAACAAGTAGATACATGAAATGTTGGCGATGCACTCAGACAATCAGTCACCTCTCAGATTTTATTGAGACTAATGTAATATTATACTTACTCTGACATCTTGCTTGTTTATTTTTTCACACCTTGTATAAGACAGAAATTAAAAGATTCAAAACTTTGACAGAACAAGTGTTGTTATAAATTTATATGTTGTACTTGGATAGACTCAGAAGAGCAGTAATAATGCCAAAATGAATCCAGCAAATTACAATAGCACACAACAAGATATAGAGATCACTTTAATTAAACAGCAAGTAGGAGTCTACCCTGGCTCACTTTACTGGGTATGTATTTTTATTTTTATGCTGATGCAGGACATTTGGATAAACTGCGATTTTAGCATTTATTTGGCAGCTAGACACTGTCAACAGAACACCTTTCAACTAGTTTCACATTGCAGATATAAGCATGCAGATATGAAATATTCACAAACATGTATCATGTTGCTGCTTGCCACTTGGAACAATTTTATGCTTTAACAGATAGGGTTTCAACCTATTCAGATGCCAAAAATATATATACATTCTCAATGATAGTTTCTTATTTCCCTGAGGACGACAAATCTAAACTGGTATTTGGCATGCTAAATTGTGATCTACTTAATTACTGAGCTGCTGACCTACATTTAAATATAACTACAACTGCAACTACATTTTTGCTAATTTGTGAAAACCATGAATCGCTCTTTATAATGTTGATCCTTTAAAGGGATAGTTAAACCATTTTTTTTAAATTGTAGCTTTCTTCCAATTTCCTTAAGTTCCTTAAGTTGTTTTCTCCAAACCATTTCAAAATAACTAGCTAGCTAACCAAGTTAAATAACTAGCTAACCAATTGAAATACAGTTTGTTGGAAACCAATAACTAGCTAAACAATTAAAATACAGTTTGGAGGAAACACCCTAAAGAAGTCGAAAATACGCTAATATTTCCAAAAAGTGAACTATCACTTTAAACAGTGATATATATTCACTTTTTTTTCTCATGAATGTTAAAATCTTGCAAATAAATAATGTAACATTTTTATTCATTCATGATACAAAAAGGGTTTCATATTCTGATGATTATTTATATGTAATTTCTGTAGATTCCAGACATCTAGAACACTACCTGTTCAGGAAAATATTGCATAAGATTGCACACACATAGGAGAACAAAAACATCCAGGTAACAAGGTTCCCTTGAGCATCATGTTGGGCTGATACATGCAATCTGCCTACGAAGTAAAATATTTCTAGTGACCAAGAAGGCTCAAACTGTTGAGTTAGCTATACTTCCTGAATAGCTAGATTCACATCTGGTGACACAAAACAATTCAGCAATTCAATTAAACATTCAAATTCCTTAATATCTGTCAATCATGTGCACATAATGAATCATTGAAAATAACATCTATCACATAAAAAAAGAAAGGTGAGAATACAGACCTGTATTTGTTTCCCCCTTATATCCCAAAACAATTTAGCCAGCACACATGCATACATTTTCCATGTGGGTGGCCATAGGGATGGAATCCACAACCCTGGTGTTACAAGCACTGTCCTCTACCAACTGAGCCATACAGGACCATGTTACTACTGTGATCGTATTATCTGTCAATGTGCAGAAACCAACAGCTGCAACACTAGATACAGTTCTAAGCAGTCAAGAGACAGGAGCACATTATGCATGCTGGAGCACTATAAGATCCCACTATTATCCTCACCTGTGAGAAAAAGAATGATGAAAAATGAAGAGCAGCTGTGAGAGATGGAGAGGGAGAGGATGTCAAGCCAATAGCAGATTAAATGAGGGAGTACACAGTATTAAATACTGATGGGTGGACACCAGTGGTTTATCCCTCCCTCAACATGGTAATGCTTACTCCAGTAGGTCAGTCTTTATGGTAGTGGTCAGTGATGCTGCCGGCCCCCTGTCAGCCTGATATACTGCCCTGTCATGCCCTGTAACATGCCCCGTTATCTAAATATAGGCTCCACATTGCCAAACCAGATAACTACAGTATCAATAATATTTCCACATCTTGCTCTGTAACTTAAATAATAACAAACAACGTGAAACTGCCTGTCACAATTTCATCCCCTCTATAGTTTCTTGTTGTGATCAAGTCTTAATCGATGAATGATAAGTGAATGTGGTCAAAGTAGGCCTACACTACAGGGCCAGATAAAATAAGCATTGGAAAAACAGTATATTATGGTAGGAACTTACCCGGTAAAATAAGGGTTAAATTTAAAATTTCAAATAGGGGTCTGATCCATACTTTGACCTAGGGCCGGCTCCAGCCTTTTTGGGGCCCTAAGCAAGTTTTGGCAGGGGGGCCCCCCACATCACGGCAAAACATTTGAGAGGCACCGCTCTTGACGGTGGAGAGAAAAAGGCTTGTTTTAAAGACCCAGTGTATTTGCCTTTGTTTTATACATATTTCCATACTATGAGTTTGGAATACACTGACAAATTTTATTGAAAACAATCAAAATCAATGCTTGAGCCCGTTTCCCAACAATGCAGAGTTTAAAAGTAAAAACAATTTGCCAAATAAAAAAAGGAAATAGTTAAACAAAATAACAATAACGAGGCAATATACAAGGAGTACCGGTACTGAGTCAATGTGCAAGGGTACGAGGTAGTTGAGGTAATATGTATATGTAGGTAGGGGAAAAAGTGACTAGGCAATCAGGATAGATAATAAACAGAGTAGCAGCAGGGTGTGTGAAGAGTGAGTGTGTGTGTGTGTGTGTGTGTGTGTGTGTGTGTGTGTGTGTGTGTGTGTGTGTGTGTGTGTGTGTGTGTGTGTGTGTGTGTGTGTGTGTGTGTGTGTGTGTGTGTGTGTGTGTGTGTGTGTGTGTGTGTGTGTGTGTGTGTGTGTGTGTGTGTGTGTTGTAGTGTCAGTGTAGTATGTGTGAGTGTGTGGGTGGGTGGAGTCCAGTGAGTGTGCATTTAGAGCCAGTGCAATAAAACAAAATACAAAGGGTGAGAATGTAAATAGTCCGGGTAGCCATTTGATTAACTGCTCAGCAGTCTCATGGTTTGGGGGTAGAAGCTGTTCAGGAGCCTTTTGGTCCCAGACTTGGCACTCCGATACCACTTGCCATGAGAGAACAGTCTGTGACTTGGGTGGCAGAGTAAGGTACCCATGGTACTTAACTGTTACCCAGAAATTATTTGATATTGAGATAAAACCAACCACAGTTTATTTCCTGCAATTCTACACATTTTACCATGGGGCGTAGAGAAAATGTTGCAGTTTTAAAGCAAGTTCACTGCAATCCTATGAATTGTGACATGGGACAGAGATCTTTTTTTAAGTTTTTTTCAGTTTTACAACAAATTTCCCGCAATCTACCTATTTTGCCATGGATGGAGATACTTTTTCTTGCAGTTTTAAAGCAAATTTTCTGCAGTTTTAAAGCAAATTTTCTGCAATTATACACATTTTGTAATGACTTATGCCATGTTAATATGATAAGAGTGAGAATGTCTAACAAAATCAATAGAGGCCCCTCTGGAGGTCAGGGACCCTGGGCACTAGCCCTGTGTGCACGGTCGGTATTCAGCCATGATTACCACAAGTTTAGATAGCTGGCTAGACTAACTACCAATAAAAAAAAGTGTTAGCCGACATGGCTAATTGAGTGACTGTCATTGACTGACATAACAAGAGAAAAACTGCTGACACACAACCACATTTCGAAATTGCACCTGCTGTATTCTAATATTCTCACTCTGAAATAGTAAATTGAGATCCGACTGAGTTCCCCCCCCCAAAATTATAAATAAATAGTACTAATTTGTTGGGGGCCCTGCAGCACCCGGGGGCCCTAAGCGACCGCTTATGTTGCTTATGCCTGGAGCCGGCCCTGCTTTGACTATCCTCCATCCTGACTTTTTATTTAGATCAGCTGGCTGGCTAATCTTGTAGGCATAGTTCTATATCCACCAGCCATCTGCTAAAATGTAATGGCCCCTCCTAGAAATCTTTTGGGGGAATTTGTGGTGGCAAATATTTCTGTGGCTCTTTATTACAGTTTAGTCATTTAGCAGATGCTCTTATCCAGAGTGACTTACAGTAGTGAGTACCTACATTTTTTTCGTACAGGTCCCACGTGGGAATCGAACCCAAAATCCTGGCATTGCAAGTACCAAGTACTACCAACTGAACCACACTACACTGATATTGTAGGCATCATCTAATTTGTCCTTTAAAGACACAGACTGTTAAGTATGATACCCAGTGAAAAGTGTCACCTTGAAAGTAAGGGAGACGGTTTTGCAAATGTGCCTTACTGCAGGCAAGAAGAAGAGATACAGACAGGGGAAACATGCATCCTCTGGTTGATCAGTTATAGAAGATATTGCCATGCATTGTTCACACAGAGTTATTTCTCCAATAGGCTTTAACAATCACAACTACAACCATTTCTCTTTTATCTCATAAAGCACCATGATCTAAAAACAATACTTACATCACTCACCTAATATTCTTTTTCCATTCAATATATATATATCTACCCAGATTTCTCAATTTTGCATCTGCCCAGATTGAATTCTACACTGTAATTGACAATAAAACCAAAGCACTCGTCAATAAATCACATCAAAACTGTAGTAAGCAAAAACGCAAAGATGATCTATTACACAGATGATCCATATCTGAATTGATTACTATGGCCAGCCAACAGGTTTCTTATTTCTCCCATACCTGCAGTTGTGTGTGCTACGGTGAGGCAGTAGAGGGCGTCATATCCATGCTAGTCCACCGCTGTCTTGCTCTCGCTACAGCGGAGACGTCACAAGATACAACACCAACCTATGGTGTCATAAGACACAAGAAAACATAGGTTTTTCATCATGAATACAAGAAAACATCATGAATACTCAACTACCCTGGTCAACACACTATGCATGCTGATTTTTGTGTGAGAAATATAACAATCCAATATTCGGTAATGCTTTACAATAACTTTCACGAATTAGCCATTATAGGCCAAAGTTAAAGTACATGTTACTAATGCTTATGAAATGTAATGCTTTCTATGCTTATAAAAACGTATACATGTTTATAAATGTTTACAAATAATGAAATACTTATTTACTAATAGATTATAAATAGTTTATTAATGCGTAGTCATGAAAGTCGTTATAACATGTTACACTATATTCATTCTTAATTTTTCATATAAAATTAGTGTTTATATTTTTGTATTAGTATTAGTATTGAACAATTGATTAAATCTACAATTGATTAAATCCTAGCCTAAATATGTTGGTATCAGTTTCCATGCACAAGATGCCCAAACAAGAAAGAGATGCTACCAATTCTAGGAGTCATAATTACAGCAGGATTCAGCAGAGAGAGAGAGAATATACAGAGCATATACCTTTTGGTGTGTGTGACATGTTCTAAGAAATGATGTTCTAAGATTAAAGTCCTTCAGTCGTTACATTTTTTTTTTTACATCTATCTTCTAATTGCTATCTGCTATTGAATAACATTGAGTAGTGTGCTACTCATACACAAATCAAGTAGGTAACTGCATAAGTTGTGTTCTCTTTTTTTTTATCACAAAACCCTAAAAGAAATGCAGGCAAAATAAAAATGCTATTCCAGTTGTAAACGTTCAAATATTTATTTCATTTTCAGTCATATATACTTAAGTACATTTCTTCATACAGTAAGTGTTCTTCAAAATATGTTCAAGTTGCTGTGAAAAGGGTAATTATCTCAGTCGACAACATGGTCATACAAATCCATATCTGACTTAACCACAATACCACTTTATATATCTAACACAAAATACAGCCATGGCTGACCACAACTGACTTATCATTAGGACACAGAGAAAGGCAGGTGAAATGGACTGAGTCGTGCCACACCGTTTATGCGGCCTCAAACATCTTCTTTCTGCCGTCCATGCCTGCCTTGTCATCAATGTTCTTACGCCAGTCACCAACTGCATCTTTGTCCTGTAAGGGTAGAGTGGGTGTTACAGCAGAGAGATCCGGTCAAGAGAGAATCTAAGCCATTTGTTTAGGTTATTTAAAATTTGAGCTTTAAGGGTTTTGTAAAAAGGAAAGAAAGTACATTCATAGAGTGATTTTAGTCAATATGGAGTGATATTAGTCAATAAAATAATTTAATATGACAAAAATTATTGACTTCAAATGTAATGTGCTGTACAGTCGTGGCCAAACGTTTTGAGAATGACACAAATATTCATTTTCTCAAAGTCTGCTACCTCAGTTTGTATGATTGCAACTACCTAAGTAGTTTTTTGGGTATCTGTACATTACTCAACTATCTATATTTTTGACAACTTTTACTTTTACTTCACTACATTCCTAAAGAAAAGAATGTACTTTTTACTCCACACATTTTCGCTGACACCCAAAAGTATTCGTTACATTTGGAATGCTTAGCAGGACAGAAAATGTTTCAATTCACACACTTATCAAGAGAACATCCCTGGTCATCCCAACTGCCTCTGATCTGTCGGACTCACTAAACATAAATGCTTCATTTGTAAAATATGTCTGAGTTTTGCCGTTTGGTTTGTAAATATATGAGGAATTTTTTATTATTCATATTTAGATGATTTTTACTTTTGATACTTAAGTATATTTAAAACCAAATACTTTTAGACTTTTACTCAAGTAGAATTTTACTGGGTGACTTTCACTTTTACTTGAGTCATTTTCTATTAAGGTATCTTTACTTTTACTCAAGTTTGACAATTGGGTACTTTATCCACTACTGATATTTGATCAACTCCCAATATTGAGCGAACAGCATTGTTTTACAAAGTATCTTTGAGGGATAGGTTATTGGCACGAGTGCATCTGCCATCACCGCTGAGCGCACATACAGTGCATTTGGAAAGTATTCAGACCCTTTGACTTCTTCCACATTTTGTTACATTACAGCCTTATTCTAAAAAAGATTAAACAAAATAAATTAAACAAAAATATAGATTAAACAAAATAAAATCCTCAGCAATATACACACAATACCCCATAATGACAAAGCGAAAACGGATTTTTAGATTTTTATAAACGTATTAAAAAAAAAAACAGAAATGCCTTATTTACATAAGTATTCAGACCCTTTCCTATGAGACTCAAAATTGGGCTCAGGTGCATCCTGTTTCCATTGATCATCCTTGAGATGTTTCTACAACTTGATTGGAGTCCACCTGTGGTAAATTCAATTGATTGGACATGATGTGGAAAGGTACACACCTGTCTATATAAGGTCCCACAGTTGACAGTGCATATCAGAGCAAAAACCAAGCCATGAGGTTGAAGGAATTGTCCATAGAGCTCCGAGACAGGGTTGTATCGAGGCACAGATTTGGGGAAGGGTACCAAAAAATTTCTGTAACATTGAAGGTCCTCAAGAACACAGTGGCCTCCATCATTCTTAAATGGAAGAAATTCGGAACCACCAAGACTCTTCGTTGAGCTGGCTGCCCAGCCAAACTGAGCAATCAGGGGAGAAGGGCCTTGGTCAGGAAGGTGACCAAAAACCCAATGGTCTCTCTGACAGAGCTCTAGAGTTCCTCTGTGGAGATGGGAGAACATTCCAGAAGGACAACCATCTCTGCAGCACTCCAACAATCAGGCCTTTATGGTAGAGTGGCCAGACAGAAGCCACTCTTCAGTAAAAGGCACTTTCACACCGCTTGAAGTTTGCCAAAAGGCACCCAAAGACTCTCAGACCATGAGAAACAAGATTCTCTGGTCAGATGAAACCAAGATTGAACTCTTTGGACTGAATGCCAAGCGTCACATTTGGAGTAAATCTGGCACCAACCCCACAGTGAAGCATGGTGGTGGCAGAATCATGCTGTGGGGATATTTTTCAGCGGCAGGGACTGAGAGACTTTTTATAGTCCCGTACCCCGTTAAACATTCAACCTCCAGCTGCGTACCTCCTCTAGCACCAGGGTTTGCACACTCTTAAATCTTTTTTTTCTCCCATCGTTGTAAGCCTGCCACACACACATTTATTAAACATTTGTCACAACCCATCTCATGGGAAGTGACAAAGAGCTCTTATAGGACCAGGGAACAAATAACAATATAATAATAATCAATAATTTTGCTCTATATTTAGCCATCTTACATATAAAACCTTATTTGTTCATCAAAAAATGGTGAATAACTCGCCACAGGTTAATGAGAAGGGTATGCGGTTCTGTGAAAATGTAAGGATGCACATAACTCTGCAATGTTGGGTTGTATTGGAGAGAGTCTCAGTCTTTTTCCACACAGTCTGTGCCTGTATTTAGTTTTCATGCTAGTGGGGGCCAAGAATCCACTCTCACATAGGTAAGTGTTTGCAAAGGGAATCAGTGTCTTAACAGAGCGATTTGCCAAGGCAGGATACTCTGAGCGCAGCCCAATCCAAAATCTGGCAGTGGCTTCTGACTAAATTACATTTTCACAGAACCGCTTGTTGCAATTTTGATGAGACTCTCTTGTTCAGATATCAGTAAGTGGACTGGAGGCAGGGCAAGAAAGGGACAACGAATCCAGTTGTTTGTGTCATACATTTCGAGAAAGTACCTGCGTAATTGCACACCCAACTCACTCAGGTGCTTCGCTATATCACATTTGAAATTGTCCGAAAGCTTGAGTTAATTTGCACACAAAAAATCATACAATGATGGAAAGACCTGTGTGTTGTCCTTGTTAATGCAGACAGAGGTGAGCTCCACCTTCTTAATCATAGCCTCAATTTTGTACCCGTACATTGAATATAGTTGCGGAGAGTCCCAGTCATCCTAGATTCAGATCATTCAGGCGAGAAAAAACATCACCCAGATAGGCCAGTCTGTGAGAAACTCGTCACCATGCGGTCAGACAAATGAAAATTATGGTCAGTAAAGAAAACTTTAAGATCGTCTCTCAATTCAAGAAACGTGTCAGTACTTTGCCCCTTGATAACCAGCGCACTTACATGGTTGCTGCGCATATCATTGCACAGTGCAGAAAATACCCAAGTGGGGTCAGGAGCAACTGCTTGCACTCACATTACCACTCCACTATGTTTCCCTGTCATGGATTTTGCACCAATCAGTACAGATACCAGCACATCTTGACCACCAAAGTCCATTTGATGTCACAAAGCTGTCCAGTACTTTAAAAAGTTCCTCTCCTGTTGTCCTGGTTTCCAGAAGAGGATGTCTTCCTTAATGACCACCTATAAACGTAACTGATATTTATCAGGAGCTGTGCCAGGTCCGCCACGTCTGTTGACTCATCCAGCTGTAATGCATAGAATTCATTGGCTTGTATGTGAAGCAGTAATTGTTTCAAGACATCTCCTGCCATGTCACTGATGCGTCGTGAAACAGTGTTGTTTGATGAAGGCATTGTCTGTATAGTTTTTGGAGGCCTTTTCCCCCAGCATTGTCCCAGCCATATCTGCAGCAGCAGGAAGAATTAAGTCCTCCACAATAGCATCGGGCTTGCCTGTCCTAGCCACTCGGTAGCTCACCATATAAGACACTTCTAGCCTGTTCTTATTAATGGAACTATTGCTTTTATACATGTCTTACTACTCGAAAGTCGTCTTAATTCTCGCTCAAAAAACTGTGGCTTATTTTTCAAATTGGCATGTTTTGTTTCTAAATGTCTGCACAAGAGTGAAGGATTCATCGAGTTGTGAGATAGTACTTTTGCACATAACACACTGTGGCTGAGGAAAGGCCCTACTCCCAATATAAGTGAACCCCAAATCAATGTAGTTCTCATCATATTTGCGCCTCTTCGATGGTCCAACGTCCCTGTCTGTTGTTCGGTGCTTTCCCGGGTAAGGGGGCAGTAGCTCTTCGGCTGCATCAGATTCAAAACTGTCAGTGTCCATGCTAGCTAGGCTAACAACAAATGTAGAATTACTGATGCTAGCATTGGATGAATTGAACAACTTGTGTCATCGACAGGTGCAAGTGTAGTACTGCTGATTGTAGCAGTACTACCAGTAGATCTGGTATGTGTCTCCATGGACGCAGGCCTTACTTTCTTTAACCATTTATCAATTTTCGAGCAAACAGAATGAGCAGCAGCTACATCTGACTACTTACGGTCCGTTAGTGGAATTCCCGCAAGAGAGTAACGGTTAATGTGATTGGATGTAAATTATTTGACTAGGCTACCTGTATTTGACATTGTGTTGTTATTATGCTGAACACTAGATGGTTTCATTTCATTTTTGCCAGTGAAACAAGGCTACTCAGGCGAGAAAAAAACCTCACCCAAATGTATAGCCCCGTTGGAAAATATAAATGGACTGTTTGAAAATGTGAAGGAAAAAAATATATACATATATTGATTTTTAAAAATGTTTTTTTTGACGTACCCTCGACGGCATTTCGCGTACCCCAGTTTGGGAATACTTGGCCTAGGCTATTGGTTGCATTCAAGACTAGGTTGTTTCTATTGACCTCAGTTTGTCAGGGTCAGAGTACCCTGTCATTACGGTTGTTTCAAGGTCAGAGTACCCTGTCATTACGGTTGTTTCAGGGTCAGAGTACCCTGTCATTACGATTGTTTCAGGGTCAGAGTACCCTGTCATTACGGTTGTTTCAGGGTCAGAGTACCCTGTCATTACGGTTGTTTCAGGGTCAGAGTACACTGTCATTACGGTTGTTTCAGGGTCAGAGTACACTGTAGTTACGGTTATTTCAGGGTCAGAGTACCCTGTCATTACGGTTGTTTCAGAGTCAGAGTACCCTGTCATTACGATTGTTTCAGGGTCAGAGTACACTGTAGTTACGGTTGTTTCAGGGTCAGAGTACACTGTAGTTACGGTTGTTTCAGGGTCAGAGTACCCTGTCATTACGGTTGTTTCAGGGTCAGAGTACCCTGTCATTACGGTTGTTTCAGGGTCAGAGTATCCTGTCATTACGGTTGTTTCAGGGTCAGAGTACCCTGTCATTACGGTTGTTTCAGGGTCAGAGTATCCTGTCATTACGGTTGTTTCAGGGTCAGAGTACCCTGTCATTTTGGTTATTTGTTTGGTATTAAAAAATATTTTGCAAATGTCTCCCTTCATGTAAAATTATGTAGAATTGCATGAAATGCTTTTGCTAAATCATAAAATGTCTTCTGCTTCTGTCTGCTGCGCCACTATACACAAATTCGATGATAGAGACAGGCAACGCTTTCTTATAAAGGTGACCCCCCCAACTCAAAACATCTTACATCTTCCCATGGGTATGCACTGATATCCTTCCATAGTATTATACCAATTCTCTGCTTTGTAGGTTTCCACACAAATACCCACCTCCTCTTTGACTTCCTTCTTCACTTCTTTCAGGTTGGCTCTAAAATCCATAGACACCTTGTTCTTGGAGCCCAGCAGTGCCTGGAGCATGGAGTCAGCAGACATACGTACTTTCTTCAGAGCTGGCTTCTTCATGCCTTGGAACTCAATCACTTTAATCCTCAAATCCTCAGTCTGTGAAGAGAGGAAGTCAGGAAAAAGACTAGATCTGCACTCTTAACAAGAGAGAAAATCAACAAACATAATCAACCTCAAATGGCTACAATAGGATTTCACTTGACAGATTAATTATGGTTTCTGTACCTCTTTGTCACACTTGCCCACTTTGCCTGCCAGGTCATATCTCTCTTCATCCACTTTATCAGTCTGGTGATGAATTGTCTTGCACAGTTCCTGCAGGAGGTTATTAACAAAAGGAACCTTGAACAACTAAAGATTGAAATTAAGAACTGAATGTAATAAAAACAACCCACCTGCACTGTGGCGCGACGAAAGTGAATTTCCTGACAGTGTAGATTGAACATGTAGTTTAAGCATTTGATACTGTACCTGCAGTTCCGCCAATGACCCAGGCATGTTCAATGCAGCGCAGTTCTCATCCATGTACATTTTCTTCTCTTCCACTGCCTCTATGGCCTCTGCATCTAGCAAGCCCTTAGCAATCTGGAGCATCAAGCTCTGGAGAAGGAGAGAGAAGCAGGAATAGTGACACAACTGGATGAAGGTTAACAGTGGAATACACATCACAACACACAAAGACTTTCAGTATAATGTAATATTATAATATATTGTGCTCAAGATAAAGCTTATTTACAAAAAAGAATTCTTCAATTTTACTTGTGACAAATGACCTTCAGATGATGCTTGCGACTCGATGCCATTTTTTTCCTAAAAGAGTTGATCAAAAGATGTGTGAATTTCCTAGAAATGTTTACATTTTTTATTTAAAAAAAAAATGGGACATGGGGCACTGGAGAGGTAAAGATGAGTTTCCAACCATTAATAAAAAAGGCAATTTATTGATACTGTATACATGGATGTCCAAGATCATAAAGTATACATCATAGAGTGAATGCTATATTTATTTTTCCATATTGAGCATATAGAAAATGTCCCATCTTACCCCACTCGCCCCTAATGGGAGGCTATTCCATTGATGAACACCAATATACACTGCTCAAAAAAATAAAGGGAACACTTAAACAACACAATGTAACTCCAAGTCAATCACACTTCTGTGAAATCAAACTGTCCACTTAGGAAGCAACACTGATTGACAATAAATTTCACATGCTGTTGTGCAAATGGAATAGACAAAAGGTGGAAATTATAGGCAATTAGCAAGACACCCCCCAAAACAGGAGTGATTCTGCAGGTGGTGACCACAGACCACTTCTCAGTTCCTATGCTTCCTGGCTGATGTTTTGGTCACTTTTGAATGCTGGCGGTGCTCTCACTCTAGTGGTAGCATGAGACGGAGTCTACAACCCACACAAGTGGCTCAGGTAGTGCAGTTCATCCAGGATGGCACATCAACGCAAACTGTGGCAAAATTGTTTGCTGTGTCTGTCAGCGTAGTGTCCAGAGCATGCAGGCGCTGCCAGGAGACAGGCCAGTACATCAGGAGACGTGGAGGAGGCCGTAGGAGGGCAACAGCCCAGCAGCAGGACCGCTACCTCCGCCTTTGTGCAAGGAGGTGCACTGCCAGCGCCTGGCAAAATGACCTCCAGCAGGCCACAAATGTGCATGTGTCAGCATATGGTCTCACAAGGGGTCTGAGGATCTCATCTCGGTACCTAATGGCAGTCAGGCTACCTCTGGCGAGCACATGGAGGGCTGTGCGGCCCCACAAAGAAATGCCACCCCACACCATGACTGACCCATCTCCAAACCGGTCATGCTGGAGGATGTTGCAGGCAGCAGAACGTTCTCCACGGCGTCTCCAGACTCTGTCACATGTGCTCATGTGCTCAGTGTGAACCTGCTTTCATCTGTGAAGAGCACAGGGCGCCAGTGGCGAATTTGCCAATCTTGGTGTTCTCTGGCAAATGCCAAATGTCCTGCACGGTGTTGGGCTGTAAGCACAACCCCCACCTGTGGACGTCGGGCCCTCATACCACCCTCATGGAGTCTGTTTCTGACCGTTTGAGCAGACACATGCACATTTGTGGCCTGCTGGAGGTCATTTTGCAGGGCGCTGGCAGTGCACCTCCTTGCACAAAGGCGGAGGTAGCGGTCCTGCTGCTGGGCTTTTGCCCTCCTACGGCCTCCTCCACGTCTCCTGATGTACTGGCCTGTCTCCTGGTAGTGCCTGCATGCTCTGGACACTACGCTGACAGACACAGCAAACAATTTTGCCACAGTTTGCGTTGATGTGCCATCCTGGATGAACTGCACTACCTGAGCCACTTGTGTGGGTTGTAGACTCCGTCTCATGCTACCACTAGAGTGAGAGCACCGCCAGCATTCAAAAGTGACCAAAACATCAGCCAGGAAGCATAGGAACTGAGAAGTGGTCTGTGGTCACCACCTGCAGAATCACTCCTGTTTTGGGGGGTGTCTTGCTAATTGCCTATAATTTCCACCTTTTGTCTATTCCATTTGCACAACAGCATGTGAAATTTATTGTCAATCAGTGTTGCTTCCTAAGTGGACAGTTTGATTTCACAGAAGTGTGATTGACTTGGAGTTACATTGTGTTGTTTAAGTGTTCCCTTTATTTTTTTGAGCAGTGTAGTAGTGAAGTTAATATTATTCACACAGGGCAGACAAATATAGTCACTGATATCATAAGAACATATTGGAACTTACTCAGACATCTTGGCCTCTTGTTTGCTTCAGACCCCTTTGGAAAGAAACGACAATACAACAATGTAATTAACTCAACACAGAGAATATACAATACAATACAAATATTTATGCACTCTGACAACTTTTTTTCATTTGAACAGCATTTGAATACCAATAGCAATACTTTCCCAAACAGAATTGACTTCGATGAATGAGAGGTAACATTGTGCTTCCTCATGTAACAATTTAAAATGTGCCGTAAGCTCACTCCACAGCTAGCTTGAAATGGCGCCAATGGCGCTATCGAATTGGATCCTTTTCTACAGCACAACTGGTTTGGCGGTCACGTGTGTTTGCGACCAGAGGACCACTAGTTCAAGCCCAGCAAGGGGACAGGGACAGCACTGTTAGCAGCACACGCCAGTTTCACTCAGAGGGTTAGGATAGTTATTTCCCTGCTGTGTTCAGGGAAAGGAGCTCATTTCTAAAATTGTGTCTAAGGAAGGAGCCAGCTGTCTTCTTGGGATTCTCTTCTGATACTGTCAGTTGTCATCAGCAGGTCAATTATAACCTAACACTTTCTCATGTGCCTCCAAACCGTACTGTAGCACAGGACACTACAGAGACGGCCAAGGACGATTTGAAGGAGCTTCATCCCCAACATACAGAATAATCAATAGATTCACAAGCACGCAACCTTCTCCCCCTAAAAAACAATGATTGGACAAAATGATGAAACATGCTACATGTACTTTACAATATTTGTAAGAATCTGCCAGTGACTGAGGATGTGGTCTTGAAGGACAGAGGTGATTATCTGTGATGTATGTGACGACCCAAAACATATTCGCATTCCAAATTAAAACGATTTCAAACTAATCTTTGAAGATCCAACAACAATCAAAATGGAAATGCTAGTAATTATAAACTTACAAAAAATCATTCCATTTGTAAACAAAACCAAATGTACTTTGGCATGATGCACATGACATAAATACATGACAACTGACAAAATCGAATTAAATGTATGTCCACTGACGTCAATGGAGACTGACGAGTATAGCTTTCTAAATGAATTGCTCATGTAGGAGTCTGGTTTCAAAATATCAAGTAGCTGGCAATGTTCCCAGGAATTGGCTACACCTCATTGAACATCAACGTTCGCCAGAATTTGCCACGTCTGATTCGGTCACGTCAGTTACAAAATTAGATATATTTAACACTACATTACAGACTATATTGAACTCAAACAAACGTATTAAACAAGATAAACATGTTTACCCTGCACATTCTTATTTCTTGTGATATTAATTTTATGACAATTTTATGACTAAAAGACAAGTGAGCAAAGTTGTTAAATAAGTGATAATGCTCGAGGAGCCGGTGTTTGCGCTTTTAACCAATCAGCATTCAGGATTAGACCGTTGTACAACTGTTGTAAAATGCTCTATAATATGAGTGTTTTGACAGGACTATATCCCCCATCAACATTAAAGGTTTATCACTAGTTTCTTTATCATCAAAGCTTTATCTTAACCAATTTAAACAGTACTTTTGCACACAGAGAGACACCTGGTCTGATCTGACGTGTGCAGCTGATCGCAGGGTTTCCAAACTGAAGGAGGAGTGCTAATCCAGAACAGTAAAGCCAGTGGAGTTGCTGAAATCCTGTGAGGCTTAACCAAGCTGAAAACAGGGAGCAGATAGAGAGTCAGGATAGACAGGTGAGAGGTTCTCACCTGTTAGAGAAAGCTGGCGATTGAGCAGTACACACATTTGGGACTGTGACAGGCAACTGAAATGTTATGAGGGTTTGAATGGCATACTGTGATCGCAAAACTTTGCATTTCTCTTTATGGAATTGGATTGAAGTCCCGCTCCAGACCAATGGTTCAGCAAGCTGCTGTAACTTTAGCCACAACCCAACCTCCATGCTGCCTTCATATAAATAAGCAACTCTTCAAGATTGTTATTCTAGTTGTATTGCTTATTTATTTAACCGCCTGTCAATTGTAAAATGAGTTACAAACGTACAGTGAAGATCAAGACTGTATAGCAGAATTTTTCAGCCTATTTGTCCTTGCGTTGATGCTGGACAATTAGTTCTGGTTTCGGAGGACTCTGCAAGTACTGTCTCCCATTCTCTGTGGTAGGAGATTATGTGGAGATGTAGGATCTTAATTTGAGGCAGTTTGCTACAGCAGGAAAATAATCTTGCAGCAAGCAACAGGAAATGGGAAGTATTGTGTGTATTAAAATTAACGGACATATTTGTAGGGGTTGATACATTTTTCGTAAGGGAAAATCAAGTCTGAAATTTCAAAGTGGGAATTACAAACTTCAGAAGCCTTTTTAAACCTCAAATACACTAGAAGTTTTACATTTCCTGCATTACAGGAAAGTTATCCTGCAACAGGGTGAAGAGTCAGTGGGATGTCTCTATTTTTTGTTATTATCATGCTTGTCCTTTTCTGTACCATGTCCAGTGCAGCTTGCTGATTCTTTGTGGAACCCACCAGCAACACATTGGCGTACTCAAGGCATGGTGGGATCAGTGTGGTGAATATTTCCACAAGGTCATCCGTGGGAAGACTGTTTCTTGCCATCACAGTCAGGAAGGGTAGATGCTTTGAAGCCCTTTTCACTGCCTGGTCAATATGTTGGTTACCCCTGAGTTGGTTGTCCAAGTGGAAGCCAAGGTATTTTGTTCCAACTGGAACAACCTGTCTACACAGGATCATTGGAGCCTGCTGGGGAGGATTTCTAGAGAAACAAATTCTTAGTTGGACAGAAGTATGTTGTTGTCTGCCGCCCATTCATCCAGTTACTTCACCTCCTCTTCCATTGAGGTGTCATTTTCAATGTTTTCTAGCCTTAAAGAACAGGACAAATCAAAGATGACTCTCCGAGTGCACATGTGGAGCAGAAAGAGGTAAGGCGAGACAACCCCACCCTGTGGGACCCCAGATGTTACCTCTATCCATGAGCTGTACATTCCATTTGCCATCCCCCTCTGTGTTCTCCCTGTTGTGTAGCTGTGAAGCCAGGTGAGTAGCCTTGGACACAGACCCAGACTGGCCAGATGCTGGAGGAGTTTAGCATGGTCGACGCGATCAAAAGCTTTTGACATGTCCGCCAGCAGAACCTGAACCACCGTGGATTGCTTTAAGTCTCTGTAAGCCAGGTGTGTGTGACTCTGACCAGCACATTTGCGGTGCTGGTCAGTTTAGCCAAGTATGCAAACTGGCTTTTGCATTATTAAAGAGCAACTAGGTAGAAGCTCTTCACAATGAACTTTTCCTGGAATTTGCCCAGACAGGATAGAGTAGAGATTGGTCTCCAGTCACTTTTCTTTCTAGGACTGGGGACCACACTGAAGGTACATAACCCAATAGGTGTTTACTAAGTGTGTGACCACCAGAGATTGCCACCCCCCAGTCCTCCCTGATACACGTGTACATATTGGACTATAAATTGTGCCTTCATGTATTATACTTATGCTCAAATGCCATTTACTTTATGATCTTATCTTTTATTAATTCTTCTTGTTTTGCATTGTTGAGTAGGAACCTGCAAGTAAGCATTTTGTTGGACTTTGTATACTACGTGTTTTTTTACATACGACTAATAGAACTTGAAACTAAACTGAAACTAGCTAGATCCTCTGCAAATTCCTTTATTAACCGAGGGGGACATCTGGACAAAATGCTTTCTATATAATAAGAATCATTTGGTGGGTGCTTATATTTGTCCTATAGTGTACAAAACATTAAGGACACTTGCTATTTCCATGACACATACTGACCAGGTGAATCAAGGTGAAAGCTATGATCCCTTATTGATGTCACTTGGTAAATCAACTTCAATCGGTGTAGATGAAGGGGAGGAGACAGGTTAAAGAAAGATTTTTAAGTCTTGAGACAATTGAGACATGGATTGTGTATGTGTGCCATTCAGAGGGTGAATCGGCAAGACAAAATATTTAAGTGCCTTAGAAAGAGGTATGTTTGTAGGTACCAGGCAGACCGGTTTGTGTCAAGAACTACAATGCTGCTGGGTTGTTCATTCTCATATCCCGCTGCTGGGTTTTTTGCATATCCCAACACCCCCTTTCACGGTCACTGTGTCTTAAAATAACTTGTTACATTTGTCAGAATATGCATGTAAACTGTGCTACTGGAAGAATAAATACAAAGCCTCAAATCCGCATTCGGAAAGTATTCAGAGCCCTTGACATTTTCCACATTATGTTACAGTATAGCCCTATTTTAAAATTGTTAAATCGTTTTTTCCCCTCATCAATCTACACACATTACCCTATAATGACAAAGCGAAATATCTTATTTACATAAGTATTCAGACCCTTTACTCAGTACTTTGTTGAAGCACATTTGGCAGCGATTACAGTCTTGAGTCTTCTTGGGTATGACGCTATAAGCTTGGCACCTCTATTTGGGGAGTTTCTCCCATTCTTCTCTGCAGATCCTCTCAAGCTCTGTCAGTTTGGATGGGTTGCTGACCAGCTATTTTCAGGTCTCTCCAGAGATGTTAGATTGGGTTCAAGTCCGGGCTCTGGTTGGGCCACTCAAGGACATTCAGAGACTTGTCCCGAAGCCAATCCTGCATTATCTTGGCTGTGTGCTTAGAGTTGTTTTCTTGTTGGAAGGTGAACCTTCACCCCAATCTGAGGTCCTGAGCGCTCTGAAGCAGGTTCTCATCAATGATCTCTCTCTACTTTGCTCATCTTTCCCTCGATCCTGACTAGTCTCCCAGTCCCTGCCGCTGAAAAACATCCCCACAGCATGATGCTGCCACCACCATGCTTCACTGTAGGGATGGTGCTAGGTTTCATCCAGACGTGACGCTTGGCATTCAGGCCAAAGAGTTCAATCTCTGTTTCATCAGACCAGAGAATCTTGTTTCTCATGGTCTGAGAGTCCTTTAGGAGCCTTTTGGCAAACTCCAAGCGGGCTGTCATGTGCCTCTTACTGAAGTGGGGCTCCTGTCTGGCCACTTTACCATAAAGGCCTGATTGGTGGAGTGCTGCAGAGATGGTTGTCCTTCTAGAAGGTTCTCCCATCTCCACAGAGGAATCCTGGAGCTCTGTCAGAGTGACCATCGGGTTCTTGGTCACCTCCCTGACCAAGGCCCTTCTCCCCCCGATTGCTTAGTTTGGCCGCGCAGCCAGCTCCAGGAAGAGCTTGGTGGATTCAAACTTCTTCCATTTAAGAATGATGGAGGCCACTGTGTTCTTCGGGACCTTCAATGCTGCAGACATTTTTTGGTGCTGTTCCCCGGATCTGTGCCTCGACACAATTATGTCTCAGTGCTCTACGGACAATTCCTTCAACCTCATGGCTTGGTTTTTGCTCTGACATGCACTGTCAACTGTGGGACCTTATATAGACAGGAGTGTGTCTTTCCAAATCATGTCCAATCAAAGGAAACAGGATGAACCTGAGATAGATTTTGAGTCTCATAACTAAGGGTCTGAATACTTATGTAAATAAGGTATTTCAGCTTTTTTTATTTGATAAATTTGCACCAAAAAAAATCTGTTTGTCATTATGAGGTATTGTGTGTAGATTGATGAGGGAAGAAATATATTTCATCCATTTTAGAATAAGGCTGTAACATAACAAAATATGGAAAAAGTCAAGGGGTCTGAATACTTTCCGGATGCACTGTAAAGACACTTACCACTGAAGCATCAATAAGATTCCATCTGATGTTTAAGTGAGTATTTATCTGTTGAGAGTAGGAAAATAATAAAATACAGTAAATGCAAATTGTAGACAGGAAACATTTAACTACAATTTTGAAAACATGAAATTGCTTAGTCAATTTGTTTCAATTGTAAGAAGTGAACAATGAAATAATATACTTGCTTTTACTATGTAATACAAAAGGGAAAAATGCAAAATAATGAAGTAACTCACCTTAATTTCAGTGACAATGACAAAGACCTCAAAAAGACTGCAGAAAAAATTGCTGAACCCAATTGTTGACGTTTTTTTTCATTTCATATTAGCCTGAACTGTTGAATGAATAACTCTTAAAAACAAATATAAAATCTATAAAACAAATATCATGATTTTACTTAACATTAAGTTTTCTTTATCCAACAGTTACTGAATAATGTTCCAGATAACGTGGTACATGACAGAAAGCATTGATTTCAAAACCTCAAGAAACGTGTTACTGTACCTGCTGCTCAAATTAGACTAGAAAATCGGAGAGGAGTATTAAAGAGATTGAAAGGGATTTTAAGATTATTCTTTTTTTTTATTTGGAGGATGTAACGTATCATACAAAATGGGTGACGTTGCACACAATTGTGCACTATTTTCAGGAGCCCGTTTTGACTTTTGAGCATTTTAGTTCTCTTTGTGTATCAAAATGACAAAATATAAATAATATAAATTTTGAATGATTTCCTTAAGACAATTTATTTGAAAAGTTTGTCACTGTACAGTAGGCTACTCTACTACAGGGAGTAAAGCAGTAAATCAACAGACAGACCATTACACACATCTTCCGAAGACCTTCTTACTCTCTGTTTCTGTTTCCTCTATTTATTTAGTGTCTTCAAAAGAAACAAAGATGTGTCATATAGTTACAATACTGGTTGTAATGGGTATCAATCAGTATGTGGTTGACAGTAAGACATTACAGGACAGTAGTCAGTCACATCAAACAAACACAGCCCAACGATCTAATTATCTCCCTGAAACATCTTCTTCCTGCCGTCCATACCAGCCTTGTCGTCAATGTTCTTACGCCAGTCACCAACGTCACGCAATTCCTTATCCTGTGATAGTAGAAAGGGTGAGAAGACAATGAAGTGTAGAATATCAAGGCCTAAAGTTCGTTCAACATTGACAATGTCTCCCGATGCGATATCCAACCTAATGGACCCACCTCTTTCTTCTCATCTTTCTTCACTTGTTTCAGGTTGGATCTCAGATCCATGGTCACCTTGTGCTTGGAGCCCAGCAGAGCCTGGAGCATAGCATCAGCAGACATACGCACTTTCTTCAGAGCTGGCTTCTTGAACTTGCCCCTCAGGTCAACTATTTTTATGTTTAGGTCTAAAACCTAGTGGGTGGAATTTTGGAACAGGAAAATCAGTGTTTCAGGTGGGCTCAACAGAGGAACTGTATACATATAAAATATATTTATTATATACCATATATACTGTTATATATATATATTGTATATACAGTGCCTTCAGAAAGTATTCACACCCCTTGACTTTTTCAAAATGTTATTTTGTTACAGCCTGAATTTAACATTCATAAACTTTCTTCTACACACCATACCCCATAATGTCAAAGTGGAATTATTTTTAGAATTTTTTTCAAAGCAATTAGAAAATGAAAAGCTAAAATGTCTCGAGTCAATAAGTATTCAACCCCTTGGTTATGGCAAGCCTTAACAAGTCACATAATAAGTTGCATGGTCTCACTCTGTGTGCAGTAATAGTGTTTAACATGATTTGTGAATGACTACCTCATCTCTATAGCCCTCTGTCGAGCAGTGAATTTCAAACACAAATTCAGCCACAAAGACCCTTTCAAGCAGGACAATAACCTAAAACACAAAGCCAAATCAATACTGGAGTTGCTTACCAAGAAGACAGTGAATATTACTGAGTGGTTGAGTTACAGTTTAGACTTAAATCTACATTAAAATCAATGGCAAGACCTGAAACTGGTTGTCTAGCAATGATCAACTAATTTGACAGAGAATGAAGAATTTTGAAAAGAATAATAGGCAAATGTTTCACAAGACAGGTGTGGAAAGCTCTTAGAGAATTATTCACAAAGACTCACAGCTGTCATCACAGCCAAAGGTTATTTTACTCAGAGATGTCTCTGTATTTCATTTTTAATACATTTGCAAAAATATCTAAAAACATGTTTTCAATTTGTGATTGTGGGGTATTGTGTGTAGATAGGTGAGAATCAAAATCTATTTGAACCATTTTTAATGCAAGCTGTAACACAACAAAATGTGTAATACGTCTTTCTGAAGGCACTGAATATTTATATTGAAACATTAAAAAAAGGAGCAGACAAGACAGTTGCTTACCTCATTGCAAACCATGATCACTTTATATTCTAAGTTGTATCTCTCCTCATCAATCACATTAATTTTGTCGTACAACTTTTTGCAAAGCTCCTAATGAAAGAATGCAACAAAGGAAAATGTGTCGTCATATAATACCTATTTTTACGCTTGAACTTAGTACAGCTGATCCGGATAGAAGCACAATTCATGCAACACACTGTATCAAGCAGGTATGATATGTTTTCATAATGTCTGTCTTTGAATATCTGAATATCATACCATCAAATCATCCTTGGAGTGGGACATCTCCAGAGGAGGGCAGTTCTCTGCCATGTATCTCTCCCTCTCTTTAACTTTCTCTAATGCTTCAGCTTCAAGCCAATCCTTAGCAAGTGCCAGCATACAACTCTGGAGACAAATTATGACAGTTGACAGATAATTTACCTATATCTCACTTTGTTTTACTACTTTTTAAAAGTATGTTATATTATGATTTTTATACATTATTAAATGTTTTATTCTACGTAAAACATTAAAATGGCTGTGTGGGATTCCTTACCTTCAGAGTGTGCTTACGGCTTGAGGACACGTTGCCTTTCTTGCTATTGGACCAAGGAAAGAAAGTCAGGTTAAGTACAACTACCTAAACACTTGAAACACAACATGTAGACAATGTATTGGCCTATACTTACTCAGCCATCTTGGCTGTTTTGTGTCTTCACTTCCTAGAAATACAAAACAACAGTAATCATGAATGATGTACTCATAACAGCCAACATTTTACCAACAATACTGGTATATACTCAGCTATACCAATTACAAAACTACACCAGTAGGATTACTGATACTATTATATAGGATAAGGTACATGGAGAATGCTAGACCGGTCAATACAAAAAGTAGTCAAAGCATGAAAAAAGTATCTATTTTTTAAGCACATTGAATAAGAGTACTCTAGGCTATTTCTAATTTGTGTTATTGACTCTGTCCCTTTTTACAATTATCCCTGTTCAGCCCTACTTCCAACGGGGGCCGTGGCATGCAGCTATGATTTACAACGGTCTTCTTACTTGCTTTTGTAATTGAGACAAGTGATAAGAATACATTCCGAATTCCTTAAACTCAGTCGACTCCAAATCTTTGGTCTGGGCTCTGGGTATCGTTTCCCTGGAGATGGGGAAGTTATCTTGTGTTGAGGAGATCTAAATTGGGCCCAGATCTTGTCTAAAATGGCTCTGTGTTATTGTAGGCTTGTCTCCGAGAGGTCACAGTAACCCAACACCGCAGCTGGTGGTGCCAGCCCTGCCACCAGCCCTGCCATTGCCTTCTAGAACATCCCTTAGATGACCAAGACGTTAGGCCTTGTCTCAAAAATAACTACTGCTGTTCCATCAGGTCAGTTCATTGTACTCACTCAACTGTCTCCATTCTCCATGATTAACTACACTGAATATACACTACCGTTCAAATGTTTGGGGTCACTTGGAAATGTCCTTGTTTTTGAAAGAAAAGCAAATTTCCATTAAAATAACATAAAATTCATCAGAAATAACGTGTAGACATTGATAATGTTGTAAATGACTATTGTAGCTGGAAACAGCTAATTTCTTTATGGAATAGCTACATAGGCGTACAGAGCCCCATTATCAGCAACCATCACTCCTGTGTTCCAATGTCACGTTGTGTTAGTTAATCCAAGTTTATAATTTTAAAAGGATAATTGATCGTTGGAAAACACTTTTGCAATTATTTTAGCACAGCTGAAAACTGTTGTTCTGATTAAAGAAGCAATGAAACAGGGCTTCTTTAGACTAGTTGAGTATCTGGAGCATCGGCATTTGTGGGTTCGATTACAGGCTCAAAATCGCCAGAAACAAAGCACTTTCTTCTGGAACTCGTCAGTCTATGCTTGTTCTGAGAAATGAAGGCTATTCCATGTGAGAAATTGCCAAGAAGCTGAAGATCTCGTACAACGCTGTGTACTACTCCCTTTACAGAACAGCGCAAACTGGCTCTAACCAGAATAGAAAGAGGAGTGGGAGGCCCCGGTGCACTTTCCATTCTGCTTAGAGCCAGTGTGCACTGTTCTGTGAAGGGAGTAGTACACAGCTTTTCTTTCAAAAACAAGGACATTTCTACGTGACCCCAAACTTTAGAACGACAGTGTATGTATTATAAAAATGTGTTTCTTAGCATATCTCTTTTTCTATCCGGGGTAGTTGTTGTTCAGATTCAAATTCAGATTAGTTTATTGTGCAATTAACCAAAGCCATGCATGTCCAATAATACTGTTTAAAGCAGTACCGTTCTGAAAAACTCTCGTCCTTCATACTTGCAGAAGAGAGGGATAGTATCACTCCAGCTTCAATAAGCTCAACTAAACAGGCATATATGTATTTACAGTACAGCAACTCTTGTGAGCTGACATGCAGGGATAGAAATTATGGTTGACGATGGCTAGAACTTTTCACACCGGGTTAGTTGAAAATGTACCCAACTAGCCCGCCGGCTAGTGAAATGTTGTCTTTTCAAACATCACATAGCACAGATTTTGGACCGGGTCTAGTAAAAATGTCAGTCTATTGTAGATGTAGAAAATAATACAAATAATTTTTACTATTTTCTACACTGTAGAATAATAGTGACGACATCAAACCTATGAAATAACACATATGGAATCATACAGTAACGAAAAAAGTGTTAAACAAATCAAAATATATTTTATAATTGAGATTCTTCAAAGTAGCCACCCTTTGCCTATGATGGCAGCTTTGCACACTCTTTGCATTCTCTCAACCAGCTTCATGAGGAATACATGTCAATTAACAGGTGTGCCTAGTTGAAAGTTAAATAGTGGAATTTATTTCCTTCTTAATGCATTTGAACCAAACAGTTGTGTTGTGATAAGGTATAGGTGATATACAGAAGATAACCTATTTGGTAAAAGACCAAGTCCATATTATGGCAAGAACAGCTCAAATAAGCAAAAGGAAACGACAGTCCATCGTTATTTTAAGAAATTAAGGTCAGTCATTACTGAACATTTCAAGAACTTTGAAAGTCTCTTCAAGTGCAGTTGCAAAAACCATCAAGCTCTATGATGAAACTAGCTCTCATGAGGACTGCCACAGGAAAGGAAGACCCAGAGTTACCTCTGCTGCAGAGGATATGTTCATTAGAGTTAACTGCACCTCAGATTGCATCCCAAATAAATTCAAGTTCAAGTAACAGACACTTCTCAACATCAACTGTTCAGAGGAGACTGCGTGAATCAGGCATTCATGGTCTAATTGCTGCAAAGAAACCACTACTAAAGGACACCAATAATAAGAAGAGACTTGCTTGGGCCAAGAAACACGAGCAATGGACATTAGACTGGTGGAATCTGTCCTTTGGTCTGATCAGTCCAAATTTGAGATTTTTGCCTTCAACCGCCGTGTCTTTGTGAGACGCAGAGTAGGCGAACGAATGATCTGTGTGGCTCCCACCGTGAAGCATGGAGGAGGACGTGGGATGGTGTGGGTGTGCTTTGCTGGTGACACTTATTTAGAATTCAAGGCACACTTAACCAGCATGGCTACCACGGCATTCTGCAGCGATATGCCATCCCATCTGGTTTGCGTTTAGTGAGACTATCATTTGTTTTTCCACAGGACAATGACCCAACACACATCCAGGCTGTGTAAGGGCTATTTGACCAAGAAGGAGAGTGATGGAGTGCTGCATCAGATGACCTGGCCTCCACAGTCACCCCACCTCAACCTAATTGAGATGGTTTGGGATGAGCTGGACCGCAGAGTGAAGGATAAGCAGACAACAAGTGCTTAGCATATGTGGGAACTCCTTCCAGACTGTTGGAAAAGCATTCCAGGTGAAGCTGGTTGAGAGAATGCCAAGAGTGTGCAAAGCTGTCATCAAGGCAAAGGGTGGCTACTTTGAAGAATCTAAAATATAACATATATTTTGATATGTTTAACACTTTTTTGGTTACTACATGATTCCATGTGTGTTATTTCATAGTTTTGATGTCTTCACTATTATTATACAATGTAAATAGTCTAAATAAATAAAAACACTTGAATGAGTAGGTGTGTCCAAATTTTTCACTGGTACTGTATATATATATACATATACATATATTTATTTATATATATATTTGTCCAGGTGGCCAATTAGGTGATGTATCAGAGATGTCTATAACGTTGTAACAGGCTGTGTAGGTATGTCTAAAATATGGTGTTGAGAGGAAGGAAAACATTTGACGATCGCTTTCAGATTTATGTCTTGTGGTGGTGTACCATTTCTGCATGTCACATCATCAGTCCATTTACATCTATCATTTACCACCCCATAGATAATTATACGGTCTGCTCACTAAAACACATTCAATACACTACTGGTACCTGAGAACATTTTCTTATGCAAATACAACTATTGAAAGTTTACAAATTAAGATACACCGACAAAATAAATCATGAAATACTGTACAAAACAAATAAAATATCTATAAAATGTATTGAAATAAACCAAGTAATTGAGTAATTGAGTTATGATTTTGAAAACTTTGGTGTCAGTATTTTTCGAATTATATATCATTTGAGTCATTTAAACATTAGTGACAGATATTAAATATATTTGAATAAGAATAAGATGTCATATAGAAAGAGCATTACTACATAAAGCAACAATCCAAACGCATCAGTTTATGACTACAGAAAAGACATTTAACACTCTTGGACTAGAGCCAACAATAACAACCAAATACAAATGAATAATTAGCTACAGTGCAATACAATTGCAATACACAATACAATTCACATTCATTTCACAAACTAAAATGCATTTCACATGCTAAAATCTTTATAAAACAATCTTATTTTCCTCAACCAACAGCCAAGTATTGACATTAAATAGGCATATCACTATAATTCTGCAATTTCTCATTAATAAGTTAGCGCAAAGACCACAATGCTTCTGTATATCATAGCTAGAAAAATGTCGTTTCTCCGAAAACTAAAACCTGAGTAAAATGTTAATAAATCTTCTCTCCTTCAGATAGTGTCTAACTAGTTAGAAGTACTAGAAATACTGTAAGCATTGATTCTCACCTCGGGACTAAAGAGAGCAGCACAGGCTTGTTAAGGGATCCCCAACTGACTGACTGATCGCAGGCAGCTCAAGTGTTAAGAAGGTATATATTGCATTTTCTGATCCCTCGCTATAATCCTCCATTTCTCTTTATGGAAGCGGATTACAGACCAAACCAATGGGCTGACAAGGTCATGAAATACAGTACGGTGTTTCCCTGTTCCTTCCCCTCCCCCAGCGGCTCTAGTATAAATAACACGTCCTTCAAGATGGTTGTTCTTATTTCATCATCTTTTATTTAGCATATGCCATCACCCATAAGGAGCATGCATGGCCAGTACTCAGAACTTTAAAGGCCACTCACACCAACAGTAATAGAGAATGCTATAATTCACACATTATCAGAAGGCCAGACGTGCAACTGGCACCCATGATGTTTATCGTAAAAGGATGCCAAACTATTGAACTGGTCGTACCTCGGAGGCATCATGTGTCTGAGATTTATGTCCGTGGCTTCTGAGGCGCCCAAAGGACCTGATGACAGTTCTGTCACTTTCAGATCTCCCACTGAAAGACAAGTAAGATGGACAAGGATGGTTCATGGATATCTTTTTCTCTACTAACTCATTTTTTCACTGTGGATGAAAGAATGAAACTGGAAACATCTTGAGTGCTACTTGAAACCATCCATCAATGCTACCTAATTACTAACATTTATAATCAGTTCTCACATATTTAATCAATTAACAGAGCCATGGCCAGGCAGTAGACCTGCCTCGCGGCTCGCCTCACTTACCCCACTTCCCAAGAAGAGTTCTTCTCCTCTTCACTCACACCCTCCACAGCTGCACCACCTGATAACATCTCTTTATATCCAGTAAGTGGTTACCCAAGCAACAACCAATAGTGCTCTGCTTGTTTCTTAACTACTGTTTACTATCAACTGATACTGTACCTCTAGCAAACCAGAACATACAATTAGCCAAACTTCTACCCACTGGGCACACACTGGTTGAATCAACAATGTTTCAATGAAATTACGTTGAACCAACGTGGAATAGACGTTGAATTGACGTCCATGCCCAGTGGGTAAGGTCAGAATGTGCTATTACTGAGGGTTTAATATGGTCAGGTCACATTATATCTGTCAGTCAGGTTGTAAATCACTGGCTGGCAATTCCTCTAGAGGACTTGTGAATATGATTCTAGAGTGATAGACATTGGTGGCACTTCACTCCATATCACGTGATAACACTGTGCCTATCATACTGCACAGTCTAGTCAGGCTGTGTACTGTAAGGCAATTGTGTCTGTTGTTACAACAGATGTTACATCAGGAAAAACAAAAGAAGATAAAAACTGGCAGAAAATATGTTTGTCATATATATTTGAACTAACAAACATATCACATGTTCTAGACTAGAGGTACATTTAGACAAGACAGAGACAAAACATAGATCTGATCACACAGGTACAAGAAATTGTGGCAATATGAAAAGCATTTATTAACGCACGTTTCTGTTCCACTCGAAACATTTAATAGTCCTTTCGTTTTACAGACACATACACTGGTTCAAATGATACCATAGTGCTCAATAAGAGAAATGTTCAAACAAGTGAGAGTTTTGTGTTGCTTTGCGGGATCTATACAGGGAAATGATAGACCAAATTAACCCTCGGACTCAAACATCTTCTTCCTCCCGTCCATTCCGGACTTGTCTTCAATGTTCTGACGCCAGTCTCCAACATTACGCAGTTCCTTATCCTGCAATAGCAACATAGTCAAAGGTTCAGGGTTAAAAATTCAGTAAATTATAACCTTGAGATATTTGAGTGCTGAAGCCAAACAACATGTCGTCATGTCGGAGTGGAGCAGTTGTTTGGCAGAAGTTGTACAGCTGTAGATGACCCATGAACCCAATGCTATGAAAATATATCTGACCCTGTATCAGTGGTTTGGCAACTCTATACAACATCAAATCAAACAGCCTTATAACATGGGTGCGCTCTGCTGAGCTTATCTATGTGTGAACTCATTTCAGTATGCTGAACCTCTTAGTGTAGATTAACAAGGCCTCAGGTTGGACAATAACAATGTCTGCCAATGGCTAATCTCGGACACTCAGAACAAAAATCTTGTGAAATTGATGCTCGATTAAGTCCTGGGGGGAGACGTGTTATAAAATGTACTTTGTACTAACGAGACTCGTGAAGTCTCTACCCCTCTAAACAGAAACTCTCAGCCAGTTTTGTACAAGTCTATGGGCCAAATGTCCCCTCCCCTTCTGAAATTTGAAATATGCGAGCACCTGCGAAATTGTGATTTGTCCAGATGATCAATGATGAAAAATTTGAGTCTTGCAACAAAGTTGTTAGTCGTCGCATCCCACAGTCTGTCACCAGATGCTACCACCATTTATGTTACGCGCATCTATCCACGAGAGATTACCCATAGTGACATCTCTACAATATTCTGTTATCTTACTGAACAGTTACCCACCTCCTCTTTGACCTCCTTCTTCACTTGTTTCAGGTTGGATCTCAGATCCATAGACACCTTGTGCTTGGAGCCCAGCAGAGCCTGGAGCATAGCATCAGCAGACATACGCACTTTCCTCAAAGTTGGCTTCTTGAACTTGCCCTTCAAGTCAATAACTTTAATGTTCAAATCTTCAATCTGACCAATGGAAGAAGAGGAGAACAACAACATTGATCTAACTGGCAGCACATAATTACTCATGGAATGCATTCCAAGTTTTAGTAGGTGTGAGGTAAAGTGAATACAGTATACCTCCTTAGTGGCTTTGTTCACTTTGCTCTCCAGGTCATATCTCTCCTCATCTATCACGTCAATCTTATGATGCAGCTCTTTCAAGAACTCCTGAGGTGATATCAACAAAAATCAAGCATTAATAATAATAATCACCATCATCATCATTATACTAATAAAACAAATATATACTACCATCACTACTACTGCTGCTACTACTATTGCAACTACTATTGCTACTACTGCTAGTATTACTGCTACTACTACTACTACTACTGCTACTACTACTACTGCTACTACTACTACTGCTACTACTACTGCTACTACTACTACTACTACTACTACTACTACTACTACTACTACTACTACTACTACTACTACTACTACTACTACTGTTACTACTACTGCAGTACTTCTGCTACTTCTATTAG
Source organism: Salvelinus fontinalis (assembly GCF_029448725.1). Classification (NCBI taxonomy): domain Eukaryota; kingdom Metazoa; phylum Chordata; class Actinopteri; order Salmoniformes; family Salmonidae; genus Salvelinus; species Salvelinus fontinalis. The sequence continues at coordinate 9,764,827 of NC_074669.1, forward strand.
TTCTACTACTACTGCTACTGGTACTATGACTACTACAACTAGTGCTACTACTACTATTCATAATAATAATCATAATAACAATAGTGAACACTTTATTCAATACATTTGAATACAGTAACTAATTATGTAATCATCTTATATATGAAGGCATATATTTTACATTGATTTGGGGTTTGACCAAATTTTGATTGTTGAGTTTGATTGATTTGATTGATTGTTTGTTTGGTTTACCTGTAACTGTTGAGTACCCCCTGGCAGGGACAGGGGAGGGCAGTTCTCCGCCATCCATCTTATTCTCTCCTGCTCATTCTCCTTTGCCTCGTCTTCCAGTAAGCCTTTAGCGATGGAGAGCATCAAGCTCTGGAGACAATGAGGCATGCAGGTTACACGTATGAAAAGCTCAGCCATACCAGAATTAGGACATTTCGTGTAAAACATGAACCTTGAGATATTGTATACTTGTGTTCCCCTCAATTCTCCTTGTATTGATAGTTGTTGACAAGTATCAAATTCAGATCAGATATTTGAAAGTGTTTACCTTCAGGTAATGCCGCCGACTCGAAGACATCTTTTTCCTGAAGAGATAAAATTATGAAAAGGTGAGAGAAAATATCATGTTCATTTTCGTGTATTACACATCCACATCCAAAAATATGAGATGTGATCAATGTATAAGTTACTCACTCCGACATCTTGGCGTTTGTTTGATTTCACACCCTGTGAAAAAAAATAGGTCATTATTTCATATACATTTCAAACTAATTCAAAGCAATACAATTACTGCATTTCCAGTCACCTGTCATGTCAGTTAAATATATCTGCAAAAATTTGTCAGATTTACAAATTGCAAGTGGAAAACATATTTATTTTTATGTGTACTTTCTGTTATCAACTGCATGGCTTTGTTTAACAGTGGCAAAGAATAAGAATACAATTCACAACTATGTACATTTATGTGATATATACTGTAACTACAATGGTCAAATGTCCTAACTTTGACATGTTCTAATGTTGAGTATGTTGATTATCAAACTATCAAATTGTTGATGTATTTTCAATTTCTTTTTCAGATGAACATTGATGGAATTTAGGTGGAGATAATTAGATATTATTTTGTTCACCTAATCTAAACAGATGTACCAATTAATCTCTCCAGGAATCTCTCAAGGAGGATCAATCAGAAGTCACGCTGAGTTTAATCACTATGGAAGTTCTTTATACAGGGCAGTCATGCATAATTGTTCCACTGAGGGGAAACACTATAGCCTACCAACACAAGTGAGGGCTGAGGGGAAACACTATAGCCTACCAACACAAGTGAGGGCTGAGGGGAAACACTATAGCCCCCCAACACAAGTGAGGGCCATTTGGCCCTGGAAAAGCAGCAGGGTCTAAATTAGTCTAAGAATATGAAGGCCAGCTGTTCTCCTTGAGTAGCTCCATAATGGAAGGCTGGGAGATTATCAACAACCTGATACCACCTCTGTTGATGCCCAGCCTACCCTCTAGAATATCCCTGAGATGGCAGAGATGTTACACCATCACATCTGAAATAAGGGCTCACCTGCCTGGAAAAGTCCACTTGATCCAGCACTTCAATAGAGCTTTGACTGTTTAAAGGGGCAATCGGGGATTCAAACATTAATAAAGTGGCCACCCTAACACTGTTTTGGTAAACAGCGGTAGGATGGGGCTGGAGAAATGTAATCACTTTCAAATTCAAAAACAGCTATATATCTTTAATTTAAAAGTAAAAAAATGGATGTACCAATCACAGATTGCCCTTTTATGGTTAGAAGACCTGTCAAACACCAAAATAAAAGCCTCTGGATAAATCTGCTGAACCTAAATCTCTTGTAAAAAATGTATTGTAAATTGATAATCCCAGTGCTTTCATAAAGGATGAGATGTGGCTTTGAATCTGGATCTTTGGCAGATAGTACCATGGACACTGACTATCCTCAGTAAAAAAAAAAAAACACAGTGTTAAATTGAACACCTTCTTAGTCATTATACGTGGCCCACCAAAATAGTGTTAAACTAACACTTTTCAAAGTGTTGATAAACTAACACCTCAAGAGTTTAGGGTCCCTAACGCTATAGGTATTGCAAATTCCAACTTAAATTAACACTTTATAACAGTTGATGCTTTCTCAGCGTTAGGGAATTAGCACCTGTGGTGTTACAGTAACTGGTTTTTGGGTGTTGTTTTAACACTGTAGGCAGGGTGTATAGTCTTATTTGCATATGTGTTTCCCAGCGTGCCTTTCAAGTAAATTTTAGAGGTACCACCCATGACTATGTTTGCTAGTGACATTTCTGTTAAATCTCTGATTGCAATGGAAGTTAGAGGGGTACTTGTTATCATATTTCCTAACAAGCTTTGTTCCAGATTGATTGTTAGAAATAGTTTGTTTTAATATCTGTGTCTGCATGCACATTGATTAATTTATCTTAAACTTTATCAAAGATAAATGACTTACATTTTCTAAACTAATCCAATCTGTAAAGGGTTGGACTTATTGCACCCGTTACTGAGATGGTAATTCCAGTTTACATGGTTTAGGTAGTGTTGTTTGTCAAGTTGTTCACCATAGCAATCATTCTGAATACAGGTTGTGAGTGATAAAATATTCAAATTGTTGGATTTCCTCCATCTGGCTGGATTACGATAGGAATTACTAATCACTTCACAAACCAGTGTATTGTAAGACTTGCAGGTCTGATGTGCAAAGATTTTCATACCACAATGTCGAGGATAACTAGGCATAACTAAAGGCTTTATGAAATGTATAATATATGGTCATAAAGGGTTTACTTTAAATGTAAACACATTCACTTAGGAGGTCATTTCAGGGCTAAATGTTATTGAATGCAACTACCATGTCTCTGTCACTTACAAACACAGTCATGGGTAGGTATCGCTCACATTCAATTGAAATCAGTAGTTTATGTGTCGGGGGGCTAGGGTCAGCCTGTTATATCTGGAGTATTTCTCCTGTCTTATCCGGTGTCCTGTGTGAATTTAAGTATGCTCTCTCTAATTCTTTCTTTCTCTCTCTCGGAGGACCTGAGCCCTAGGACCATGCCTCAGGACTACCTGGCCTGATGACTCCTTGCTGTCCCCAGTCCACCTGGCCGTGCTGCTGCTCCAGTTTCAACTGTTCTGCCTGCGGCTATTGAACCCTGACCTGTTCACCGGATGTGCTAGCTGTCCCAGACCTGCTGTTTTCAACTCTCTAGAGACAGCAGGAGCGGTAGAGATACTCTGAATGATCGGCTATGAAAAGCCAACTGACATTTACTCCTGAGGTGCTGACCTGTTGCACCCTCGACAACCACTGTGATTATTATTATTTGACCCTGCTCGTCATCTATGAACATTTGAACATCTTGGCCATGTTCTGTTATAATCTCCACCCTGCACAGCCAGAAGAGGACTGGCCACCCCTCATAGCCTGGTTCCTCTCTAGGTTTCTTCCTAGGTTCTGGCCTTTCTAGGGAGTTTTTCCTAGCCACCGTGCTTCTACACCTGCATTGCCTGCTGTTTGGGGTTTTAGGCTGGGTTTCTGTACAGCACTTTGAGATATCAGCTAATGTAAGAAGGGCTATATAAATACATTTGATTTGGAAGGCATGCTGGAAAATATGCAAACATGCCTTTACACCCTTTACACAGTGTTAAAACAACCCCCTCCCCTAAATACTGTAACACTACATGTGTTATTCCCTAACACAGAGAAAGTATAACAGCATCAACTCTAATAAATGGTGTTAGGGAACCAAGTGTTAGTTTTACACTATTTTGGTGGGTCACATATAATTTATAAGTGTTACATTTGACACTGTGAGTATTAAATTCTGATCTAAAATTTAATGTGTAATGCCACACTTCATTCAACATTGATATAAAATGTAAGATTACCTTCAACACACAAAGAAAGACACGTTTAGAAACCCTGACAATCACTTCATCACATTACCCTTGCAGGACGAAGGTAAAAACTGATATTACCTCAGTGATAACCTGGTATAATCTTCTGTGATCTACTTTATTATCCAATTCGGCAACCTGCGTTAGCTTCTTTATGCCTTCCCATCTCCACAACCAACATAACATCCTCCGGGTTTGAGATTATATTCCAGCCAAATCCTCATCTGTGTTATATAGTGAAAAATTGTTTGCGTTGACACCAAGATAAACACTGGGGGTATCGCATTTCACATTCATCAGTTAAAGGTGTCTAGTAATGTCAAACAGCCCACATAAACAGCATCTAGGTCTAGAACAACCTAGACTGTCCTCTTGTAATGTAGAAAGGGCTGGATAATGTCTCCTTCACAAATGTTTGCATTGTACTTCCATAAAAACCTACACTAATCTTCAACGGATTGACAATATCTCATTGAAACTGCATGAAACCAGGCAAAATGCTTTAATAGGCAACACCCACCACAGAAACCACCACATCCAAACAAAGAAGCAATAAGTCCCAAAGCCTTAAAATAGAGCCTGTACATAAACCGGCACAAACTCATTTGAAACCAGATGGACCACTGAATAAATCCAAACAATTCACCAATAGCACAGAGCAGTCAAGCTATAGCCGGCTAAAAGAAGAGCAGTTCTCACCTAGGAGCTGAGCAGGAATAGGAGCGCGACAGATTTTGGAGGAAGGATGGGTGAGACCGGCTAGTGGCTACAGCAGCAGATGGAATCATAAGATGGTATATATTGCAATTCCCAATGGCCAAGGAAATCCCATCTTTCTGTTTATGGAAGTAGATTCATCCACAGACCAATAGGCAAGCACCTGAAATGCTATATCTGACTCCCACCTCCTCCGTTATAAATAACCTTACTCTGATGATATTGTGATTGTTATGTGATAATTCCTTTAGACAACAGCCTTATTTAGTACAGAAGAAAGTGGTGGCTGATGCTTCCTTTCTGATTAGTTGTGGGTAGCTTGGTTTACTGCTGCGAGTCAGATAGTCACTTTAGCTTCAGAAAGTGTGAAGAATTGAGAGACAGGGCTAGGGTTGTTAGTGCGTTTGATAGGGAGATCACCATTCAGAAAGAGTTCTACAGAGAAGTGGCAGTGTGATACCACCACCATCAGTTTGAGCAGGCTGAAGAAAAGGAGGCAATGCTCAGTGATGAAAGTTAAGGAGACAGCAGGTGTGAGAATGGTCCAGGGAATTTGTTTTGGCTGCACAGTGAAGAGTATTCAGGAAGCTGTACATGAAATGACCAATAGACTTGTATAATTAACCAGAAGCAGCAACAGCACAGCGCAAGCTACTTTAGAGAAACAGTGAGCAGTTAATGGTGATGTGTTAGAGGAGAATCAATATATACCAGCATCATGCTTGGGCATTTCTTCCAGAACATACCAGGTTGAGGTGGCGGTCACCATAGCACTGAGAAAAAGTGTTTATACTAAACAGAAGAACGTTTGTTTTAGTAATAATATATGTAATATCTGCCATTGAATATGAATGTTTAATTTAGTGCCATATTCAGTATGGTATGACGTTAGCTGAAGAGCTGTTTCTTCCAGACAGCCGGACTACATTGAATCTAACACTGTGTTACAATGGGCAAAGGGTTGGAATGATATCAAATGCCCGATCGCATGTAAAAAGGCTCTTTGCAGACGTCACATCACTAATGGGTTGGACAGGTGGGTAAGTGAATACAGCAGCCTCAACATGAAGCCTGAGAATGGGGGAGATGGGAGGGGAGGAGAGAGGTAAACTGTGGGGATATATAGCACTTAAGGACCAGTGAGAGCCAGAAGAGGGGCAAGGCGATGGAATAAAGGGAAAGCTGAAGTCGTGCAGGTCATAGAAGTCATGGAGGCTGGTGACAGACAGACCACAGCAGCAGTGTTAGCCCTGTGTGTGGGATAAGGCTAATAATACTGTGATGGGGTCACGGTCAGCAAGCCCCCCTTCACCCTCTGCATGAATGATTGACGTTGTGAAGATGAATTTCTTCAAAAATGTAAATGTTTAAAGCTGATTATTTTAAAACTGGTGCCTGGCTCCTTATTCTGCAGAGGGTATTTTGTGTGTGTGTCTCCTCTTCAGATAGCAGAATAATAGTTTCCTGATGCTCGACCTCAAACCTTGAAGCCCCCATTTTCCTATGATTCTCTACCCTTTCCGCCCTCCTTGAGAGTGCACTTGTTCACATCACGACTGATATTAAATTGGGGGAATACAAGATTAGCCTCGTGTAAATTCACTAGACATCAAACTGAAGAAAACAGAGAGAAATGGGGATGGACTACCTGAACTGATAAGAAACTTGTTTTTGTGGCAAAACGTTTTGCAACATTTGCTATGGTATACACTAATGAATAGAACCCCGAGAACACTAAGACTCAACTTTGTTTACGTTTCTATACAGAATAATCCGGTCAAACAATATACATATGGCTATGATGTAATGTCTTTTTTTAATATGTACACCTACCAAAAACTCGACACAGGAAATGCGTAGCTTCACATATTCTGGTTTCATATACAGTTCAGTCAAAACATTCTGGGCCATTATACAGCTCACCTGAGAAGTTGTAAAACCAAACCAAAGTTGAGAGACGACCCAAAGACACCATCACAAGGGTCAAAAAACCCTTCTATAACCATTTATTTTTTTAAATATAGTATATTCACCATGAAAATGTTAAAACATCCGTCTATGGCCTAAATTGTATGGCGTGCAGAAGTGCACAAAATGTTGAATCATCACATTTAGGGTCACAAAATTCCCAGGTTTTCCAGAAATCCCAGTTGGTAGATTCCAGGAATCAGGTGGAAATACACAGAAAACGCTGAATCCTCCAACCAGGATTTCTGGAACACCTGGGAATTCTGGGAAAGTTAGGGTCATTCTGTAACCCTGATCACATCATGGATGAATGGTCACAGCCACATTTCGCATAGTACATAAGACTGTGCACCCACTGACCACCAAAACATGTTACAGCAATAACCAATTCACATAACTGTATTCTTTCATAAAATCCTTACGTCATGTATTCCAATTAAAAACATTGACAGCATCAATAGGCAACATTTTAAAGTAGAAAAATGTTTATCAACGCCCAACAACTGCATACAAAGTGTGCAAGTGTCACTGTACAGTCGCACAAGACAAATTCAAGCAAAGGCACCATACTCATATACTGAAGCTTCCATTCCACCCATACTGGTCACAGAACAACAAAAATGTACTATAACCACTGACAAAAATAAGCAATTCTAATATTAAATCTGTCAGATAAAAGAATAGTGGTTTATGATCATAATCATACTACAATAACATTGAATCAGTGGCATTTTATGAATATGATAAATTACTGTAGCAAGCCATTTTTTTTTTTTTTTTTACAGAAATGTAACTATTTTCTAAATCATATGAGCCTCTACACAACTCCCTGGAGAGAAAGTTTTGCTTTCCAATGTTATGTTAATTTGAGTTGATTTTGCAATTCAGACAGTTCTAAAGTGGGCAACATTCAACCCTTGTGTTGAGGTAGAGAATGCTAACATTTAGCCTGTTGTGGCTGAAGCAAAGTAATAAAACCCTAATCCTAGACGTAGTCACTACTGGTCTATGACTACTTCCAAGATAAGTCAAATAATGAAAATATTACTTTTGAACAAAATATTGGGATCAAATTAACTAAATCGAACACTAGAGCACAAAGTCTTCAAAACAATAATATTAAAAAGACATTTCCATACCACAGAACAATGATAATAAAAAAGTTATAACTGGTGTTTAAATTCATGTCAGCTTACTAATACCCATCAAACTGTGCATTTCTGGAGAACCTTTTTAGGTAGTGCAATAGAATTTCTCGCAGTACAACACTGAATCACCATTCAGTCGGATTTATAATATACTAATACTGACATTCCAGAGAGATAGATACTGACCATCCATTTTCATTGCATACACAACAGCTGAAATTACAAAGCCACAGTTTCCAAGAAGTACCACAGCAAATGTTTACAACGGTGAGTTAAAGTGATAGGGAACGTCATGTAAGTTAGTTTTCCTCATAGAGGATGATCTATGATAATTCAATGTCTTCCACCTGGTCTTCTGTACCATAGTGGAAAATGTCTGAGGAGGATACCACATTGTTATGTCTGTCTGTCTGTGGCAGGAGGGTCACAGACCAATTGAGGTGTGAGGGAGGGATTTACAACAACAAATCGGCATCCATGTGCAAAGTCCCCTGCATGTCGCTGATATAGTACAGTAATGATCTGCTCCTGTGATTGGCCAATGTAGATCCAAGAGAGCAGTGACGTCCTCCATTATTCACACAGAGCTTTCAGCAGTGTTTGCAGCTATATTGGAATGACATCATCATTACTTCTCCTGAGAACTCCCATTCAAATTCCCCTGAAATAAAAACACAGCCACAATAAAACCAACGTGGCACAGGGCTTATTCAGCCTGAAGTCACAGTCTAGAATGAAACATTTTCCATATCTAGCAGACGTAAAGAGTAAAACATCTAATCGCTTATGGAGAAACATCAAAGTCAAATTCACGGGCTCAGAAGAGGACAAATACATCAACTTGCATTTACATTTTCACAAGCATTTTGATGCGTCGCAAGTACAGTGAGCTTCAAAAGTATTGGGACTGACACATGTTGTTGTTTTGGCTCTGTACTCCAGCACTTTGGATTTGTAATGATACGATGACTGAGGTTAAAGTGCAGACTGTCAGCTTTCATTTTAGGGTAATTTCATCCATATCGGGTGAACCGTTAAGAATGTACACCACTTTTTGCACATACCAAAAATATTGGGACATTCACTTATATTTGTATTAAACTGGTCAAAAGTTTAGTATTTGGTCCCATATTCCTAGCACGCAAAGATTACATCAAGCTTGTGAGACTCTACAAACTTGTTGGAGGCATTTGCTGTTTGTTTTGGTGGTGTTTCAGATTATTTTCTGCCCAATAGAAATTAATGGTAAATAATGTGTAGTGTCATTTTGGAGTCACTTTTATTGTAAATAAGAATAGAATATGGTTTCTATACACTTCTACAATGGTTCACCAGATATGGATGAAAATACCCTAAAATTAAAGCTGACAGTCCGCACTTTAACCTCAGTCATCGTATCATTTCAAATCCAAAGTGCTGGAGTACAGAGCCAAAACATAAAAAATGTGTCACTGTCCCAATACTTTTGAAGCTCACTGTTAGTGGCAACATCTCCATATCCAGTTGATGACAGAAAGTAAAGCTGCCTTTCAAAAATTGTCCATAGAAAAATATCCATTGAATGCCACGGTTAGATTAGAAAAATAAAGAGGGCCAAACTACAGGGGGAGTGGAGGGGGAGGAGCCAGGTCAGGTCCAGGCCACTTTCCTTGAGATGGCCTGCTTGAAGCACTCTGGGTCCACGTTCCCTCCAGGCCGCAGAGCTCTCTCCAGGCTCACCAGCACATTCTGGTGACACTCCCTGATGTTAACGGGGTACTTGGCCCTCAGCAGCTCGTAGGCCGAGATCAGCCGCATATTCTGCTTCACCATGAGGTACTGGATGATACAGGTCGGAGCCAGGGAGTACCCGTCACGGCAGTGGACTAGCACTCGTTTCCTTTTTTCCGTGGAAGCCTCGATGCACTCGTTGATGTCCTCGAAGCAGTGCTGCTTCAGGGCGGGGCTTCCCTCGCCCAGCGCGTCTGGGACATCGCGGATGTCCACCTTGAGGCGGGACCAGCTGTGGCGGGCTCCTCGGGAGCAGGTGCAGGGGATAAGGCTGAGACTTGGGCCGGGGTCCCCCGGCATGCTGCTCATGTCGATGATGCTGTCAATGTTGTTGCGACACAGCGTGCGCCCGTTATACGCTGCGTTCAGGTTGCCCACGAAGATGTAGTCCGTCACCTTGGAGATGACGGGCTCAGAGTACTGGAAGTGTTCCGGGACGTTCTGTTTGGGCGTGTCTGGCGTGTCTGGTGGACCCGCCCTGCCCACTGACCCCACCCCGGCCGGACCTGTGGCAGCTCTCATGCTGTAGTTACGCAGCTTCTTGGAGCCGGAGCGGGAGGGGGGGTTGGAGTCGGACTCTGAGCTGCTGTTCCAGGGAGGGGAAAATAGGGAGAAGCGGCTGGAGGACTTGCTCTTGGTGAGGTTCTCCACGGGGCTAGATAGGCCAGAGCTGGAGGCCGTGGTGGAACCAGAGGCACAAAACAATGAGGCCCTCTCCAGGGAGCCTGTGCTGCTGGCTGCTCCTGCACTGTGGGCCTGCTCCATCTGCAGGGAGACACAAATGACATCAAACACACACACAAAGCATACTGAAGTAGGGCACCATACCAGAAGATCAAATCTGTGTCCTTTCAAAGAAATACATTTTGGGATGTCAGCAATACATTGAAATACTAGTAACAATCAGGGGTTGGAACCAAAACGTTTTGTTTTTTGTTTTTTTAGAGGAACAGAACCAGAACTGACAATGAATGTGATCTATATTGTTCTGGAACAGAGGCATTCTTTTAAAAAGCATGAGAACAGGTTAACGTTATTTTACATTCCGGACATTTTTTTCCAGTCCCACAAAAAATAAAAAAAAATAAAGCGCCTATGCAAAGCCCTCACTGTCAACTCAGAAACTAATTCCAGTGTCTGCCTGCCAGCTGGAAATCTTTGCCAGTGTGTGTGCATGTGTAGGGTATCTGCCCCTCCCCCCGAAGCATAGTCTACTGTAGCTACTAACATTACAGGCGTCATTCAGAAATTAGGGAGAGATTTTACACTGAACAAAAACACAACAATTTCAAAGATTTTACTGAGTTACAGTACATAAGGAAATCAGTCAATTTAAATAAATTCATTAGGCCCTAATCTAAGGATTTCACATGACTGGAATACAGGCACTCTGCCACCATGGGGCACTCTGTTCACAACGTTGTCATCAGCAAACCGCTCGCCAACACGATGCTATATAGACGCTGTCTGCCATCTTCCCAGTACAGTTGAAACCAGAATTGATCTGTGAAGAGCACACTTCTTTAGTGTGCCAGAGGCCATTGAAGGTGAGCATTTGCCCACTGAAGTCGGTTACGACGCCCAACTGCAGTCAGGTCAAGACCTTGGTGAGGACGACGAGCACACAGATGAGTTTCCCTAAGACGGTTTCAGACCGTTTGTGCAGAAATTATTTGATTGTGCAAACCCACAGTTTCATCAGCTGTTCGGATGGCTGGTTTCAGACGATCCTGCAGGTGAAGAAGCCCGATGTGGAGGTCCACGGCTGGCATGGTTACACGTGGGTTATGAGGCCGGTTGGACGTACTGACAAATTCTCTAAAATGACACTATGGTAGAGAAAAGAAAATTATATTCTCTGGCAACAGCTCTGGTGGACATTCCTGCAGTCAGCACGCCAATTATACACTCCCTCAAAACTTGAGACATCTGTGGCATTGTGTTGTCTGACAAAACAGCACATCTTAGAGTGGTCTTTTATTGTCCCCAGCACAAGGTGCACTTGTGTAATGATCATGCTATTTAATCAGCTTCTTGATATGCCACAACTGTCAGGTGGATGGATTACCTTAGCAAAGGAGAAATGCTCACTAAAATGGTTGTAAACAAATTTGTGCACAAAATTTGAGAGAAATAAGCACTGTATGGAACATTTCTGGGATCTTTTATTTCAGCCCATTAAACATGGGACCAACACTTTTCATGTTGGATTTATATGTTTGTTTAGTGTAGAGAACAATGGATTACCTTTTTTAATGCTAGTTAAGGACACTATAGATTTCATATTTCACATTGGATTTATTAGCTAAAAAAATGTAAGATGTGTTTTTATTTTATTTCTGGTTTTGCTCTACACACAAGCTTGTTAGCTACAGTGCATTCGGGAAGTATTCAGACCCATTGACTTTTTCCACATCTTGTTACATTAAAGCCTTGCTCTAAAATTGATTAAATAATAGTTTTTCCTCATCAATCTACACACAATACACCATAAATTCAAAGCGAAAACAGGTTTGTGGAAATTTTTGTAAATGTATTACAAATAAAAAACAGAAATAACTTATTTACATAAGTATTCAGACCCTTTGCTATGAGACTCAAAATTGAGCTCAGCTGCATCCTGTTTCCACTGATCATCCTTGAGATGTTTCTACAACTTGGAGTCCACCTGAGGTACATTCAATTGATTGGAGTCCACCTGAGGTACATTCAATTGATTGGATATAATTTGTAAAGGCACACACCTGTCTATATAAGGTCCATCAGTTGACAGTGCATGTCAAAGCAAAAACCAAGCCATGAGGTCGAAGGAATTGTCCGTAGAGCTCCAAGACAGGATTGTGTCGAGGCACAGATCTGAGGAAGGGTACCAAAACATGTCTGCAGCATTGAAGGTCCCCAAGAACACAGTGGCCTCCATCATTCTTAAATGGAAGAAGTTTGGAGCCACCAAGACTCTTAGAGCTGGCCGCCAAACTTAGCAATCGGGGGAGAAGGGCCTTGGTCAGGGAGATGACCAAGGCCCTTCTGAGGCTCTAGAGTTCCTCTGTGGAGATAGTTGTCCTTCTGGAAGGTTCTCCCATCTCTGCAGCACTCCACCAATCAGGCCTTTATCGTAGAGCCGCCAGACAGAAGCCACTCCTCAGTAAAAGGCAGGACAGACCGCTTGGAGTTTGTCAAAAGGCTAAGAAATGACTCAAGGTGCTCTGGTCAAAGATGGAACTCTTTGGCCTGAATGCCAAGCGTCACATCTGGAGGAAACCTTGCACTCTCCCTACAGTGAAGCATGGTGGTGGCAGCATCATGCTGTGGGGTTGTTTTTCAGTGGCAGGAACTGGGAGACTAGTCATGATCGAGGGAAAGATGAACAGTGCAAAGTACAGAGAGATCCTTGATGAAAACCTGCCCCAGAGTGCTCAGGACCTCAGACTGGGCGAAGGTTCACCTTCCAACAGGACAACTACCCTAAGCACACAGCCAAGACAATGCTGGAGTGGCTTCGGGACAAGTCTCTAAATGTCCTTGAGTGGCCCAGCCAGAGCCCGGACTTTAACCCGATCCAACATCTCTAGAACTGAAAATAGCTGTGCAGCGACACTCCCCATCCAGCCTGACAGAGCTTGAGACGATCTGCAGAGAAGAATGGAAGAAACTCCCCAAATACAGGTGTGCCAAGTTTGTAACGTCATATCCAAGAAGACTCTAGGCTGTAATCGCTGCCAAAGGTGCTTCAACAAAGTACTGACTAAAGGGTCTGAATACTTATGTAAATGTGATATTATTTTCATTATTGTTTTTATTAATTTGCAAAAATGTATAAAAAACTATTTTGCTTTGTCATTATGGGGTATTGTGTGTAGATTGATAAGGGAAAAAAACTATTTACTCATTTTTAGAATAAGGCTGTAACGTAACAAAATGTGGAAAAAGTCAAGGGGTCTGAATACTTTCCGAATGCACTATAGCTAGCTCTGGTCTAGCTCTCTAAAAAACTCATAATCAAGGGCTAACTCTGGTCCAACGTTAGTTAAGCCAACTCTCTGAAGTTCAAAGAAATTCCAATGTCAGTCACATGTCACACCCTTTGCTACACTTGTCTGTCCAATGCCTGTACATAGCTTGCCAGCTCCATAGCAAGCAGCTCTATTCATTGGTGAAGTAATTTGATTTCAGAGGTTTAAAAAGGGAACAAAAAGGAACGATAAACAGTTTATTTTTTGGTGTTCGAACCAGTTCAGGACTTTATTTTGCTAGTCGGAATAGTGGAACAGAAAGAAAGAAATTGTGGCTCTGGGGAAATTGTGGCTCTGGGGACCAGTTTAGGCCTAGTAGACAGACATACCTGGGCTTTGAGATTGTTCTTCCACTCTTGGGTCTCCAGAGCTTTGAAGCGGCCATTGCTATCTGAGGAGACGGAGAGGCAGAGGGGCCGGTGGGCCCTTGGGACAAGCTGGGGGGTGAGGGCAACAGGGACAGGCCGAGGCTCGTGGTGCTCATTCCTACTCATCATCAAATTTGGACAGGAGCCTGAATTACATATACAGGTAGGAAAACATCCAGAGATTAGGCCTTGCCAAGTTCTGTAACTCCGCAGTTCTAATGTTTCTTGAAAACTACGAGAAAGGCCTCAACAGCATAGTGCCTCATACAAGCAAAAGGATAGTCACAGATGCAACATCTGTGGTTTTATAAATAGCTCAACCACTCTGTGAATGTTGCCATTTCTGTTCTACTAGTACAGGGTTTCACAAACCCTGTACTGGTCCCAAACCCTCAGTCCTGGTCCCATTTTGGTTTTTGCACTAGCACTGCACAGCTGATTCAAATAACAAACTCATCATCAAGCTTGGATTATTTGAAGCAGCTGTGTAGTGATCGGGCAAAAACCAAAATGTTTACCCGGGGAGGGGGCCGAGATCGAGTTTGGGAAACCCTGTACTAGACAATGGAGCCTTTTATATTAGACCAATTGTTGCTTGTTGAGGGGCTAAACATTAACACTGAGATATCCCTGATTGACAAAAGCAGTGTGAATATTTACCTGTGTTACAATGTGATTAGTTATGATAAGAATGAACCCTCTGTATATGCTGTATCTAATGCATAGTGCTAAAACAGATTGTTATCAAAAACCCAACCCCAACAATAAGAATGCAATGCTCAAAAAATAGTCAACATTGAAATATTATCAGGATAAAAAAGGGCACTAGGTTTTAGGACAAATATTTTCTTACCAGTGGCACATTCTGAGCGACTGATGGACTGTATCTGCAAACTATGTTGAAGTCTGAATGTGTTGTGAAGATGCTTCACAATCATGCCTGTGAATGAAAGAACATTAATATTTTCAGTTCTGTATTTTCATTTACCATTCATTCATACACGATGACTTGTTAAGCAACATTGTTTTATGTGTACATTACTAAAAGTGCAACCCATGAAGAACAAGTACCTGTCTTGCCATTTTGTTTGGGAAATACTTTTCTATCCAATAACTTAGGTGATATTAGGCATTTGTTCCATTTTTCCACGGTTTCCATTTTCTGCCTCCTGAAACAGACAGATTAATTGAGGATTCTGATGATCAACATTGGTTTCAACATTTTCCAAAGCTATCCGATATCAGTGTTGATAATGGCTGCTGACAATCTGTAACTATCAATCAACACTGCCTAGGTAACTAAATATACCAATTGTCAAAGTAGAGAATCTCCCTCCGCCGCCGTAAAACTGAAATGAATGATAAGTAGCAGCAGCAGCAGAGAGTATTCAAAGAGTCCGACATCTAACGTTAATCTGACTCATGTTGTGGTGGTGGCCGTCGGCTCGCTGCTGCTTTTACCAGCCAGTTAATCAGCTAGCGGTAGGATTCCTGGGGACGTGTGCCAAGCCGTGCATTGACTAACCGAGCCTAATCAAATCATTTTTAGCGTAGCATATTTCTGCTAAATTAATGTATTGCATTATAATATTGTTGCCTGCTATGGTATGCCGTATGCACACAGCTTGCTAACGTTAGTTAGCTAGCTACTGTTAGCAAATGTAGCTAGCTAGAACAGGTTGGTGCAGTGTCGCTGTTTAATGAATGCTCGCCAATCAGCAAGAGACACACACACAATAAATGCGCATTCGAAATAATGTAGACAAACAGTACACTATTGCATAGATGTCCATACAACAAGAATGAAATGGATAGAAATTCCAGTTAGCACAAACCCCCATCCACTCGCTCTTTGCAGCTCTCAGCTGAATGAACAGTACGGAAGCTCACGTGGACAAATCACCTCAATAACGAGATTAGGAATTCTACTGAGGTGTAACCATTACGCCGATTCTGTTGCAAAACGTTTCGTCTGTTATTTTTTTTGTTGCAAAAACCGTCCATTCCAAGAGGAAAAAGCAAACGAGAGTTCCTATTGGACACAATCAGGTAGGTCCTGCCCCATTTCGTTCAATTTTCTCTGTGTTTGTTGTTAAACGGTAAACGGTTTCCGTAATAAATACACCCTCGGTAAATGTGGTCCGTTGTGGCCCCTGTGTTGACAACTCTGTCAAGGAAAAATTGTATTGAATATACAAATAACAAAATTGAACAAAATATTGCCTCCATTAGACGTATCAAATGTCATCAATTGATTTGATGGAATATTAAAATATAAATCTTGACATCTTGGTCTGATAGTGATCCAATCCCATAGGTTTGGTATAAATGGGCTGGGGAAATGCAACTCTCAAATTCTTCTGGGCAATCGATTCAAGGGACTGACAGTCCATGACAGTTTTTTTTAAAGAATTCAGATAACAAAAAAATATTAGAAAACAACCTTATATGTTGTGTAACAATAGAGTAGGCTCATATAATTATTATATTCTTCAATAATCAAATGGTTATATCATTAGATTAAATTACCATTGAACATCATATTATCCCACATTGTTCCTTAATCATTTGTAGGCTAACAATCTGGGATACTAAGCTGCCTATGCCTAATTCACATTCAAAAAGGTTTAAACACTCACCTTGTGTAGTGATAGGCTATGATTTTATTGGATTTTCTCTCGTCGTCTCTCAATTGACAAATAAACCTTCTTTTCATGCCCTGGTTGCAATCTGCATGAAGCAAACCCTCATTGAGAGCAATCACTTAAACTGTATGAGGCAATGGTTTTCAAGACGAGCCTTAATTGGGCAGCTTAGCCGCACTCCAGGTATCCTGGAAACGCTAGTCACATGATGCCACCCTGCTGCATACAGAGCAGCTGAGCACATAGTCCATAGAGATAGAATAGTTTTATCTCTATGACATAGGCCCATAGTAATAGAATAGTTGTATCTCTATGACATAGGCCCATAGTAATAGAATAGTTGTATCTCTATGACATAGGCCCATAGTCATAGAATAGTTTTATCTCTATGACATAGGCCCATAGTGATAGAATAGTTTTATCTCTATGACATAGGCCCATAGTGATATAATAGTTTTATCTCTATGACATAGGCCCATAGTCATAGAATAGTTTTATCTCTATGACATAGGCCCATAGTCATAGAATAGTTGTAACTCTATGACATAGGCCCATAGAGATAGAATAGTTTTATCTCTATGACATAGGCCCATAGTGATAGAATAGTTTTATCTCTATGACATAGGCCCATAGTGATAGAATAGTTGTATCTCTATGACATAGGCCCATAGTGATAGAATAGTTTTTTCTTTATGACATAGGCCCATAGTCATAGAATAGTTGTAACTCTATGACATAGGCCCATAGAGATAGAATAGTTTTATCTCTATGACATAGGCCCATAGTGATAGAATAGTTTTATCTCTATGACATAGGCCCATAGTGATAGAATAGTTGTATCTCTATGACATAGGCCCATAGTGATAGAATAGTTTTTTCTTTATGACATAGGCCCATAGTCATAGAATAGTTGTAACTCTATGACATAGGCCCATAGAGATAGAATAGTTTAATCTCAATGACATAGGCCCATCTGACTATGGAGGACCTAGGGAACTCACTAGATAGGGTGGTGCATAGGGAGATAGTAGGCCAGATGTTGTAACTGTGTCCTTGAAAACATTACAATAGCAATGTCTATATCAGCATTGTAAGCTGCACAAGCCTCTTTCTATTTAATATGCATCATGCAATAGGTAACATCAAAATGTTTATAATTTAAGGTGAATATCTCATAGTCATGATGACATAGGAGTCAGTCCAGCAGTGTGTCAAACTGCACATTTACTGACAAACATCATGACTGAGGTGCCATTGTGAAATGTCCAGGGCATTTGTGGTGTCGGTGTGAATGAAGTGTTGGTGTAGTGTTGGACACTTGCAAATGCATGGATTTACAGACACACAATGTCCAGAGAGTGGGTGGGTAGGTGTGTAGGTGGGGGATAGGTGTGTAGGTGGGGGGTAGATGTGTAGGTGGGTGGGCGTCATTTACATTTCAAAGAACCCCTCAAGCTTCTCAGCTCTTATTTTTCAGGTGCAAGGTATGCTTCGATAAGAACCCCGCGAGACGGCAAGGGAAGGCCCTGCCTGCCTGTTGCCAAGACACCTGCCTCTCCGAGGCCTTTCTCTCTCCTCTGTGCCTATTATTCAACACCTGCTTGTGACGCTTGGGTCTTTACGCAAACAATGACTCCAGAAGCACTTCAAACAATATGCTTAGAGAGAACTAACAACCACATTATGAATTAGATGGAGCCCCATTGACAGATCATCTGCTTGTTTTCTGCCCATTTGCCTCATGCTAAATGACTCTTGGTGTCATGTGATGTGTCTGGTACCAGGGAGTGGGCTTACTAACTTTATCAGGGTGTGGGCATAATTAACTCTACCAGGATGTGGGCTAACTAACTCTACCAGGATGTGGGCTTACTAACTCTACCAGGGAGTGGGCTTACTAACTCTACCAGGGAGTGGGCTTACTAACTTTATCAGGGAGTGGGCTTACTAACTCTACCAGGGAGTGGGCTTACTAACTCTACCAGGGAGTGGGCTTACTAACTCTACCAGGGAGTGGGCTTACTAACTTTATCAGGGAGTGGGCTTACTAACTCTACCAGGGAGTGGGCTTACTAACTCTACCAGGGAGTGGGCTTACTAACTCTACCAGGGAGTGGGCTTACTAACTCTACCAGGGAGTGTGCTTACTAACTCTACCAGGGAGTATGCTATCCGTGGTTTATTGATCAGGCCTGTAGTCAGGATCAGAACAGGCATGTTCCATGGTTCCCAGGGGATCTTTGATGTTACTGTGCCCAGCGTTGGGAGGCTCACCACAGGCCAGGTCACCCAGCGGGAGAGCCTGTGTCACAGGACAGAGTGGGTGGAAAACACAGCAGTGTGAGCCATGACCTTTGGTTTGGCTCTGCTGCTGGATCATCACTCAGATCCTTATGTTCTGGTAACACGCGCAGTTCTGCTCTCACACACACTGGTCATCCATTCATCTCTTTCCAGGAAGTAACAATTCACCAGAATAATGAAGAGGATTCTGAGAAAATCTATTTGATTTCCATTGAAACATTATAATTGGAAATGAGAAAAGGTCTATTTAATTTCCAATACAACCATTTAAAAATACTATTTAATTGGAGATTGAAGAAATGTTCTTTGAATCCTTCTAATTTCCTCTTATAGGCATAGCCCCTTCTTTGAATTTCACTCTATGATAACTGACCTAGCATGGTTAGAACCCAGTTTAATCAAAGTCTAAACCTTTCCAAGTTATACTCAAACGTCCATATTTGTTGCAATATTGCTAAATGTGTTGCAATATTATTGTATTAAGGGTATGTGTGACTCATGCACTCAATCTATGAAAAACTCCTTTACTTATTTCATACCATTCAATATATTACACCTGACCACCTGTGAGAGCAGTAAGCAACATCCCCTATTGTAGTGGCCACAGTGCTTCCAGTGCTCTGTCCAAAACATAGCTCCTCATTAGGTAGCTGTAATGAGCATGTGTACAGTAGGTGCTGACAAGACTCCAAGCCCTGCTTCTGCTGTTTTATCCCTCCCATCGGGATCCATGTTAATCTAAAGGTGTTATAGGCTGACACTGCTGTGGCTCCCTGATTTCCCACTGTACCAACCCTGTGTCAATTGGGAGAGAGGAGGCTGCTGAACTCAGGTTAATTGACCCAAGGTAGAGCACATTATATTATCATCTGAGATTCAATCAGACACATTCAATCAGATGCTTTGGGGAAATTAGAAGCCATACATGGATTTATTGCATATTACCATCAAGTAAGAGATTTAGAATATTTCCATATAGGGGCAGTGTATGTTGAATAACTTGAGGTAGACACTATGATAATTGTTCTACAACTGAGACAAATTGTAATTACTTTTTTATGACCATGCCAGTCATGTGTGCAGTGTTGAAGTTTGCCTGTAAGGTTATTCAATCTGAGGATAAAACCAATAAACAATGGCCTACATAGAAAATAATTGAGCTTCTATAATTGTATTATTCCTAAATTAACATGTGTTTATCATGAAATGTCTATAAAAATGGCAGCATAGACATTGCCTTCAGAAAGTAT
Organism: Salvelinus fontinalis; assembly: GCF_029448725.1. Classification (NCBI taxonomy): domain Eukaryota; kingdom Metazoa; phylum Chordata; class Actinopteri; order Salmoniformes; family Salmonidae; genus Salvelinus; species Salvelinus fontinalis. The sequence goes on from NC_074669.1 coordinate 9,784,944, forward strand.
TCATATCCCTTGACTTATTCCACAGTTTGTTGTGTTACAACCTACATTCAAAAATGGATTACATAGATTTTGTTTTGCAACCATCTACACAAAAACCTCAAAATAACAAAGTGAAAACATGTTTTTAGCAAATTTATTGAAAATGAAATGCAGAAATATCTCATTTACATAAGTATTCACACCCCTGAGTCAATACATGTTATAATCACATTTGGCTGAGATTACAAATGTGAGTCTTTCTGGGGAAATCTCTAAGAGCTTTTCACAGCTGGATTGTACGATATTTGCACATTATTATTTTTTAAATTTTTCAAGCTTTGTCAAGTTTGTTGTTGATCATTGCTAGACAGCCTTTACTTAGATTTTCAAGCCTGATTTAAGTCAAAACAGTAACTAGACCACTCAGGAATATTCAATGTTGGCTTGGTAAGTAACTGTGTTTTAGGTTATTGTGCTGCTGAAAGGTGAATTTGTCTCCCAGTGTCTGTTGGAAAGCAGACTGAACCAGGTTTTCATCTAGGCTTTTGCCTGTGCTTAGCTCTATTCCATTTATTTTTATCCCCCCAAAAACTCCCTAGTCCTTGCCGATGATAAGCATACCCATAACATGATGCAGCCACCACCATGCTTGAAAATATGAAGAGTGGTACTCAGTGATGTGTTATGTTGGATTTGCCCTAAAACGTAACGCTTTTATATTCAGAACATTAAGTTAATTTCTTTGCCACAATTTTTGCAGTTTTACTTTAGTGCCTTATTGCCTTATTTTGTACAGGTTTGCTTATTTTCACTCTGTCATTTAGGTTAGTATTGTGGAGTAACTACAATGTTGTTGATCCATCCTCAGTTTTCTCCTATCACAGCCATTGAACTCTGTAACTGTTTTAAAATCACCATTGTCCTCATGGTGATATCCCAGAGTGTTTTTCTTCCTTAGTTAGGAAGGACGCCTGTATCCTTGTAGTGACTAGGTGTATAGATACACCAACCAAAGTGTAACTTCACCATGCTCAAAAGGATATTCAATGTCTGCTTTTTTTTCTTTTTTTTTACTCATCTACAAATAGGTGCCCTTCTTTGAGAAGAATTGGAAAACCTCCCTGGTCTTTGTGGTTAAATCTGTGTTTGAAATTCACTAATCAACTGAGGGACCTTACAGATAATTGTATGTGTGGGGTACAGTGATGATGTAGTCATTCAAAAATTATGTTAAACACTATAATTGCACAAAGAGTCCATGCAACTTATTATGTGACTTGTTAAGCATATTTTTACTCCTGAACTTATTTAGGCTCGCCATAACAAAGAGGTTCAATACTTATTGACTCAAAACATTTCAGCTTTTCATAAAAATATATTTTTTGTAAATATTTCTAAAAACATAATTCCACTTTGAAATTATAGGGTATTGTGTGTAGGACAGTGACATAAAAATCTCAATATAATCAATTTTAAATTCAGGCTGTAACACAACAAAATGTTGAAAAAGTCAAGGGGTGTGAATACTTTCTGAAGGCACTGTATTTTGCAGCGTTTAAAAGTGCTAGGGCCTCCAAGCTGCTATTAGCTTAGTGAAGTAGAAGGAGGAATCTGGTTATGTCGAGCCATGGAGGAGGATTTTCTCTAACATCTTCCCACAGCCACTTGAGTGCCATGAGTCTGGCAAGTCTAACATTTCTCAAAAGTTCTTATTGATGAAGGGGATCCTGACTGTGTGCTTGAGGTCGAGGGTGGAGTCCACTTGTTCGTTGGAAAGCAGGTTGTGCCACTGAGCCACAGGCCTACGGGGATTGGACAGCATGTCTGCCCAGTGCCTCAGCTGGTTCCCTGCAGCATCACAACCCAGGAAAATCTTCCCTATGGCGTCGTTCCTGGTCAACTTGTCATGGTCCCACACGGAAATCATTAGGTGAACCCTCTATAGGGAGCAACAGCAGAGAACAGTCACTGCAAACTGTGCTTTTACAGAGAATGTTCCATAATCGTTTTGTTTAAATGATTTTGCCAACAAAATAACATTATAATGTAAAGAGATGGCCTATTTTCTGAAGCTCCATAGCATGCAGGCTGTTGAGCTTGTAACTGGCCTCATCTTAGCCATATTCTGAGATAAGATCATACTTACTTGAATTTGTTCAAACGACACATCAAACGTAAAGGATTCGTTGAAGTAGGGATTCAGTGTGCACTTTTTAACAGACGTCTTCTTTCTCTTCCACTTCTTCTTGTCCAGAGCTAGCTGCACTTTTACATAGGGATCTACAGTGTACATGAATACAGTAGAGAGTAGTTTGAGCATCCACTGCCTCACAAATAATGCAGTATTATTTGTGATAATCGAAACTGGCCTCAATAACAACAGAATATTATTTGTTTAATTAATAACTTAGGCTGGAATCCAGACCTGTTTGTAGTAACATTCCTCTCCTTGTTTCTCCATGTTACATGTTTGTTGCATGACACTGACTGAGAACAAGGAGTGGAATGTCAGCACAAAACAGGTCTGGATTCCAGGCTAATCATAACTAGCCTCTTCAGAAAAACAACCACTCAGTCTTCCTCTCAGAGAGCCAGGCTTCCACCTACCTGATGAGCCCCCTTTGTCCATACTCTTTAAGTTCTTGGCTTCCAGGATGACAACAGTCAGCTTGTTAGTGGTGGGGACGTAACGCAACGAGAAGCAGATCTCCCCCAGAATTTCATCCTGTAATCACATGTGGAAATTCAGTATGTGGGCCTATAGATGTCAAGGCAAAGTAGGCCTATGGCTAGATTTGAGAACTTTGTGATATTCAAATGCTGTTTGAAAAAAACCTTTTGACCTGCACTATTTTGTTCCTGAAATCAAGTAAATCTCCTGACCTCAAACTTGGAGGGTTCTCTCAGGTCTTCCCACTCTTCGATCACATGGTTCCAGTCGATGATTCCGAGCTGCAGCCTCAGCTCCCCGATGATGTCGTGTTTGGAGAATCTATCGAAGTCGAACACTTTCATGACTATGGTGGACTCATTGAGCTCAGCCTTGTCAATCTGGACACAAGATAGTCAGGCACGAGTCAAGAGTGGTGCAGAAACACAGACTCACACTGTGTATAGTATGTAAAACAGTTTACAAACCTCTCAAATTGGTATACTGTCTGGTAATATTGCTATAATAACATGTGTATAATACCCTTCAAATACCTTAAATGTGAAGTGTTCATTGAACACAGGGTTGAGGGTTTTCCTGTAGACTTTAGTCTCAAATGTCTTTGACTTGTTGGGAGTGATGTAGACTTTAACATAGGGGTCAGAGGTGCCACTCCGGTCCATGGCTGTCAGAGCTGCAGCCTCTTTGAGCCCCACTGTCAGCTGCAGGGTATGAGAGATGGCAGGATAGTCAAAGATAGTAGGGGAAGATAAGGGTGCCAGAAAAACGCGATATCACTGTATGGTAGAAAAATAAATACACACTGAATTCTACTTCAGTGATATTTTGAAAAAGCAGACATTTCTCTTTATACGTGTGATAATTAATATCTTGTTTAATCTGTGATCAAAGGGGAACTTTAGTTCTATGTCTTGTGGTGGCTACAGTATTTTGATCAAGTTACAAGTTCAAAAGACTAATTAAGTTAATTCTAACCTCTTGTGCCTTGTATTCCAGAGAATAGAGTAGTCTTCCCCGGTTTTTAGCTGAGCCGTAGCCTGCATCATCCGAGCCATGTTGGACCTGCCCATCAAGAACACTGTCATAGCTTGAACCAGCCAATCACATTCATCGGCCAGCCAACCAATCCCTCAATCAGCGGCCCATCCTAACAGACATAAGGAGCTAAAGCTGCACCTCTACCTCACTCCTTCTTCACAACGGCGACCAGTCTAAACAAAAATAAATGGATAGAATGGAGCAGACGCTCTGCGCTAACCCACCAAGATCTAGCTACGACGACTACTACTCCCAGTACTTACTAGCGATGTAGTCGAGGAACCAATCACCCCTTGTAGATTGATTTGATTGTCCGGCTTCTTTTTTGTCTTTTTCTTGCTCTTGCAGCAGCATTTCGCACAGATGCAGATAATACACACCAAAAACATCAAGACAATGACAGCAAAGATGGTGTAAATGGCCCATCTTGGCACTGAGTGAGACAAAAAAAAAGACAGCAGTTTGTCTCATTGTGACACACATCTGAAGCATGAGGCAAGAGCACAGCCAACAGGATTAAGAAGAGATGAACTTGTAACAAGTAGAAATGGAGAGCTATTCGAAAAGACATTTGCCTTGTATTTATGTGAGAGCAGCAGCCCCTAGCTGCCGAGTCTTGAGAGAGTCAGTGTAGTCAACTTGTCTCACTATGACACACATCTGAAGCATGCAGCAAGACCACAGCCAGCAAGATTCAGGAGATATAAACTTGTATAATAAGTGAAAATGGAGAGCTAAGAAATGTGTGTTGGGAGTGGAATTAGATATGACACATGGAGACAGGTGTCCAGGCAAGCAGGCAGCTCTCCCCTGCCATGTCTGTTGAAAGTGGGACAGAAGGGGGGCAGCATAGTGGTGCCCACTCAGGAGAGGGTAGGGGTGGGGGGGGGGCAGAGGGGGGAAGGGAGGGGGGGGTAGAGCAAGAGGCGGGGGGATTTAGAGGGTTACTCACAGGGAATCTTGTTCAGTAGTTGGTCTATAAACCCGGGAGCGGCGGTGGTGTGGCTGGCTGTAGTGTTAGGGGTTACGGTGCCCTTAGCTAATGGGATTTTAGATAACATGGTGTAGCTGTGACCTAGAATCGAGCGCAAACAGCAAACACAGACAATGAGGAAAAGCAATTTGGTTAGTTCATAGCTCAGGTTGCTACTGTGTTTATTGACACCGACTTCTACTTTAACACAGTTACTGTACTGTTGCTCCTCAGCAGTCTACTCTGGTAAGATAAAGCACTAATCATTTTCTTTGCCTTAAACCATTTTTGTTAAGTTTACAGATAATTGTTTGGAGATCATAGCTTTGATGTTGAAACCTAAACCAGTGGTGGAAAAAGTGCCAAATTGTCATACTTGAGTAAAAGTAAAGATACCTTAATAGAAAATGACTCAAGTAAAAGTGAAAGTCACCTAGCAAAATACAACTTGAGTAAAAGTCTAAAAGTATTTGGTTTTAAATATACTTAAGTATATTAAAATTATAAATCATTTCACATTCTTTATATTAAGCAAACCAGATGAAATTATTTTCTTGTTTTTTAAATTTACGGATAGCCAGGTGCACACTCCAACACTCAGACAAAATTTACAAATGAAGCATTTGTGTTTAGTGAGTCCGCCAGATCAGAGGCAGCAGGGATGACCGGGGATGTTCTCTTGATAAGTGTGTGAATTGGACCATTTTCTATCCTGCTAAGCATTAAACATGTAACGAGTACTTTTGGATGTCAGAGAAAATGTATGGTATAAAATGTACATTATTTACTTCAGGAATGTAGTGGAGGAAAAGTAAAACTTGTCAATTTTTTTATAGTAAAGTACAGATACCTAAAGAACTACTTAAGTAGTACTTGAAAGTATTTCTACTTAAGTACTTTACACCACTGGTTTAAACTCAAGTTGTAGCCAACACCCATTCTTTCTTACACACAAAATATTGTGCCTCTGCTTCCAAAAACTTGGTTGCAATGACAGAGGAGAGTGGATACTTAGCCACCACCATTGTTAAACAACTGCATGGTTGAGCGCTGACAGCTCCACACAGGCAAATTAAAACAGGGTGTGCTGTACTCTCTGATAACATCACTTTCTAAATGACCACAGCACGGCGGATTACTTTTCTTTGCTTTACATGACGTAAATACATTCATACATAGGTGCTTTCCAATTGGAATGTGTCGAAAGTAAGGAAAAGTCAATACAAAGAAATTCACACCCAATGGACATTGTCCCTAAAACCCAATACAAGGTGTTTTATACAGTAGCTGCTAGTTCGAAGACACAGTATTTGAGCGTTAGAACAAAGGTAATTAAAAAACAGAGTATCACAAGAGCTTGAAAGAGCTCTTTGTTCACATGAACACAACCAACAACCATACAACAGCCCAAACATTATTTTATTAATAGATACCTATATTCTGAGAGAATCAGGTTTTACTTACAATATAGGGAAACGTATATGTAAAAACTAAAGTAGTACTCACTGTTTCAGTACCAGCGTAGTTTGTATCCTTATTACTGTAGCCTACTTTTATCATTCACCCATGCAGTTCTCCAGAAAAAGGGAGTTACAGGATTATAACAAATGAGGGGAAGGAAGTCACTTGGCCCTGAAAGCCTGAAAGTGGCTGGATCGGGCCATAAACATTCTGTATAAAGTGTTTGATCAAGAAGTGGTCTCATGTGGAAGATAAATACCATTCTTCTGCTTAGACCAATCCATGTATTTCACATAGTTCATTGCTAAGCAAAGAAAGGTAATCTCAGTTAGGGCGTAGCCTTCAATATTGTCCTGCAGTATCACACTTTAATTTACAATAAAATGTATGAGTAAATTATGTTACCGATGCTTTTTACTAGTATTAAACAGCTCAATAAACGGTGTATTCTGGTTTACAATTTTTTTTCTGTAATGGCGATTGAGTGGGTTACTTCTAAATGTGTAAATATCACACTGGTAAATTGATTTACTCACCTTTTCTCCAATGATAATTGACACGTTTGTTTCCAGAAATGTGAAATCCAATGATGTGTCTAGTCTATTTCTTGATCCCAATCATCCCTTCCTTCCATTTTGTTACAACTTGTAGATGATAGGGAGCTCTGATGTATTTCCTCAACACACTATCACGCCTCATGTACACACAGTGACACCACACATGTGTGTGTGTGTGTGTGTGTGTGTGTGTGTGTGTGTGTGTGTGTGTGTGCGTGTGCGTGTGCGTGTGCGTGTGCGTGTGCGTGTGCGTGTGTGTGTGTGTGTGTGTCAGGGAACACGTACAGCATTGGAATGTTTGGCTCCACCTCAGGATTAGAGAAGAGAACAGTAGAACAGTAGAACAGTAGAACAGTAGTCTGGATATGTTGTATAAACATGTGATGAACCAATACTACAGTAAGGTATCATATTTCATCTTGAAAGGAAACCAAGGTTAAAAACACAAACATTTGCATTAACATAGGAAGATGCCTAGACTAAACCGGTTCAGTTACAACAAAGTAACATCGGTCCCTCCATGAGTCAATAGTCAACCCCTCCATCGTCTGTTCATTGAGCAAATAACTATTGATATTTATCTCCAATCATATTCAATCTACATGTGCACTATAGATGGAGCTCTCTGACTTTTATTCATGTTGAAAGTTGTCTTGCATTTATAAAAATACATATTTAAATAATTGCTAACAATAATCATAGCTTCCGCTGTGGCTATATGGTTTCCATAACAAATCCAATCAAATATTAAGAATCTTATCAATAAGGTTTAGCTATAGTTTTTCTTAATATTCATTTTGGAGTACAAATATGACCTTGATTATAATAATATTCGTTTTTAGGGGATAACTTGTGTAGTTTTGTTTGTCCTACTACTCCTGTGCAGCAGATGGCAGTATTGGTTCAGTATCTTTTTCTCTCAGTACGGAAAAACACAACAACAAGGCAGGGCAATCTGATGTGGGATATACAGTGTATAAAGGGATCCAAGCACTGTTCCAAATGATTCCTTACTCTGCATAATTTGTTCCTCACATGTTGAAGTTTGTTATTATAGCCTATTCAAAAAGACCATTGTGCACAAATGCCTATTTGTAAGTCTATTGACATTTTACTTTTGTTTACATAAAAAAACTTGGAGTATGACATTGTTTGGGTTATTTTTTCATTTTTTTTCACTCTCTTCCGCATTATCAAGATGGATGGTTTCAATGGTGTGCAATCCCGATTAGGGTTGAATGGCAGAACCTAGTTACCGAGATTTATCGCCCAAAACCACTCCCTTTTCCCAATATAAATAACTGCAAGAAACCGGTAAATTATCATAAATTATTCATATGAACAGCATGACGTGAAATGAAACTGTTAAATTCCATGTGATGGCTAAATCTGGATTCTCATTGACCAGATGCTTTTCAACTTCATCTGAAAAAATCATACACATAATATTAGGAAATGTGTCGTTATGAAATCATGGAAATAGTGGTCTCAATTTTTGGGGGATTTTTCAACATTGAATAAGACTTTTAAGATAAATTGGGCTAAACATTTCTGTCAGGTTTTGGCCAGGACTATTCAGGTTTTGGTCACTAGATGCCCCCATTGCGCCTTTTTGAACCTTTTGTTTTTCCCTTGTTCTAGTTATTGTTTTCACCTGTGCCTCATTTCATTGTAGGTATTTAAACCCATAGTGTTCCTCAGTTCTTTGCGCTGTGTTTGTATGTTAGCACCCAGCCATGCTGTGACCATTGGTGTCTCTAGTTGGATTTTCCTGAGGTACTCTGGTTTTGTTCTTGTTAATTTTTTATTATTCTTTTGAGGTTTGTTTTTCCCCTGCTGTTCTTACCACTTTGCTCTTTCAAGAAATACATTCCATGCCGTATTAGCCTTATATTTAACTAATGAATGAAGGGCTATGCATAATAAGCTTCTAACTTATAGCCTCTGTGTAACGTCCTGACCAGAGTTCTTATGTGTTTTGCTTGTTTAGTGTTGGTCAGGACGTGAGCTGGGTGGGAATTCTATGTTGTGTGTCTAGTTTGTCTTTTTTTGTGTCCAGCCTAATATGGTTCTCAATCAGAGGCAGCTGTCAATCGTTGTCCCTGATTGAGAATCATATATAGGAGGCTTGTTTTGTGTTGGGATTTTGTGGGTGATTGTTTCCTGTCTCTGTGTTTTGTCTGCACCAGATAGGGCTGTCTCGGTTTTCACATTTGTTATTTTGTTACTTGTATTAGTGTTACCATTTATTCGTCTAATTAACCATGTTGAACACTAGCCGTGCTGCATTTTGGTCCTCTCCTTCACCTATGGAAGAAAACCGTGACAGAATCACCCACCAAACTCGGACCAAGCAGCGTGGAAACAGGCAGCAGCGACAGCAGCAGCGGTACCAGGAGGAATGAACATGAAAGGAAATTCTGGATGGAAAAGGACCCTGGGCAGAGCCAGAGGAGTGGCTCCGCCCCAAAGCGGAGCTGGAGGCAGCAAAAGCGGAGAGGCGGCATTATGAGGCGCTAGCAAGGCAGAGCGGCTGGAAGCCCGAGAGGCTCACCCAAAAATGTATTGGGGGGGGGGGGGGGGTGGCGAAGTCAGGTAGAAGACCTGCGCCAACTTCCCGGGCTTACCGTGGAGTGAGAGGGCGTCGTACTGGTCAGACACCGGGTTATGCGGTGGAGCGCACAGTGTCCCCAGTACGCGTGCTTAGCCCAGTGCGGGCTATTCCACCTCGCCGCACTGGCCGGGCTAGAGTGGGCATCGAGCCAGGTGCCATGAAGCCGGCTCAACACATCTGGCCTCCAGTACGTCTCCTCGGGCCGGTGTACATGGCACCAGCCTTACAAATGGTGTCCCCGGTTCGCCAGCATAGCCCAGTGCGGGCTATTCCACCTCGCCGCACTGGCAAGGCTATGGGGACCATTCAACCAGGTAAGGTTGGGCAGGCTCGGTGCTCAAGGGAGCAAGTACGCCTGCACGGTCCGGTATATCCGGCGCCACCTTTCCGCCCCAGCCCAGTACCATCAGTGCCGACACCACGCACCAGGCTTCCAGCGCGTCTCCAGAGCCCTGTTCCTCCTCCACGCACTCTCCCTATGGTGCGTGTCTCCAGCCCAGTGCCTCCAGTTCCGGCACCACGCACCAAGCCTCCTGTGCGTCTCCAGAGCCTTGTACGCACTGTTCCTTCTCCCCGCACTCGCCCTGAGGTGAGTGCACTCATCCCGGTACCACCAGTGCCGGTACCACGCACCAGGCCTATAGTGCGCTTTGAGAGTCCAGTGTGCCATGTTCCTGCTCCACGCACTCTTCCTATGGTGCGTGTCTCCAGCCCAGTACCTCCAGTTCCGGTACCACGCACCAGGCCTACTGTGCGCCTCAGCAGGTCAGAGTCGGCCGTCTGCCCAACGCCGCCTGCACTGCTCGTCTGCCCAACGCCGCCTGCACTGCTCGTCTGCCCAGTGCCGTCTGAGCCATCCGTCTGCCCAGTGCCGTCTGAGCCGTCCGTCTGCCCAGCGCCGTCTGAGCCGTCCGTCTGCCCAGCGCCGTCTGAGCCGTCTGTCTGCCCAGCGCCGTCTGAGCCGTCCGTCTGCCCAGCGCCGTCTGAGCCGTCCGTCTGCCCAGCGCCGTCTGAGCCGTCCGTCTGCCCAGCTCCGTCTGAGCCGTCCGTCTGCCCAGCTCCGTCTGAGCCGTCCGTCTGCTCAGCTCCGTCTGAGCTGTCCATCTGCCCAGCTCCGTCTGAGCCGTCCGTCTGTCCCAAGCCGTCTGAGCCGCCCGTCAGTCAGGAGCCGCCAGAGCCGCCAGCCAGTCAGGAGCCGCCAGAGCCGCCAGCCAGTCAGGAGCCGCCAGAGCCGCCAGCCAGCCAGGAGCCGCCAGAGCCGCCAGCCAGTCAGGAGCCGCCAGAGTCGCCAGCCAGTCAGGAGCCGCCAGAGCCGCCAACCAGTCAGGAGCCGCCAGAGCCGCCAACCAGTCAGGAGCTGCCAGAGCCGCCAGCCAGTCAGGAGCTGCCAGATCCGCCAGCCAGTCAGGAGCTGCCAGAGCCGCCAGCCAGTCAGGAGCTGCCAGAGCCGCCAGCCAGTCAGGAGCTGCCAGAGCCGCCAGCCAGTCAGGAGCTGCCAGAGCCGCCAGCCAGTCATGAGCTGCCAGAGCCGCCAGTCATGAGCTGCCACTCAGTCATGAGCTGCCACTCAGTCATGAGCTGCCACTCAGTCATGAGCTGCCACTCAGTCCGGAGCTGCCACTCAGTCCGGAGCTGCCACTCAGTCCGGAGCTGCCTCTCTGTCCGGAGCAGCCTCTCTGTCCGGAGCTGCCTCTCTGTCCGGAGCTGCCTCTCTGTCCGGAGCTGCCTCTCTGTCCGGAGTTGCCCCTCTGTCCGGAGTTGCCCCTCTGTCGTGAGCAACCTCTCTGTCGTGAGCTACCTCTCTGTCTTGAGCAACCTCTCTGTCCTGAGCTACCTCTCTGTCCTGAGCTACCTCTCTGTCCTGAGCTACTTCTCTGTCCTGAGCTATCTCCTCTATCTAGGGGGGGCCTTGGTGAAGGTTCCTAGACCAAGGTCGGGGGCGAGAGTCGCCACTCAAAGGACGCTAAGGAGGGGGACAAAGACAGTGGTAGAGTGGTGTCCTCGTCCTGCGCCGGAGCCGCCACCACGGACAGATGCCCACCCAGACCCTCCTCTTGAGTTTTAGGGGTGCGTTCGGAGTCCGCACCTCAGGAGGGGGGTACTGTAACGTCCTGACCAGAGTTTTTATGTGTTTTGCTTGTTTAGTGTTGGTCAGGACGTGAGCTGGGTGGGAATTCTATGTTGTGTGTCTAGTTTGTCTGTTTCGGTGTCCAGCCTAATATGGTTCTCAGTCAGAGGCAGCTGTCAATCGTTGTCCCTGATTGAGAATCATATATAGGAGGCTTGTTTTGTGTTGGGATTTTGTGGGTAATTGTTTCCTGTCTCTGTGTTTTGTCTGCACCAGATAGGGCTGTCTCGGTTTTCATTTGTTATTTTGTTACTTGTATTAGTGTTACCGTTTATTCATCTAATTAAACATGTTGAACACTAACCGCGCTGCATTTTGGTCCTCTCCTTCACCTATGGAAGAAAACCGTGACACTCTGTCTCTTGCGCAATACGCAAGCACCTGTGCTCCGCTGGCCTCTCTCCTTAAAAAATAGCTCCTCAGCTCTGAGTCCCATGCAAGAAAAGCTAGACTAGAATAGCTTGCTGGTCACTTTTTTGTGTGCATTTATTATACCAATAGACTATTCAAAGAGGGATGCAAGCTCTTGTTTGCTGAATGTTCAATAAAGCAGCCAATAGAACTCATGGGTAGTTTGAAAGAAGGGCAAACGCGCGATGGCCCGTAGGCTATAGCATTTATTTATTCAGACCCATAATCATGCAATCTTTGTGAAGAGATGTGGAAGCTGTCTGCATCTAATTTTAGTTTTATATTATGCAAGCATGTCGTTAGAATTATGAAGATAAGGATAACGAAACTTATTTAATTTAACTGTTGAAAGCGAGGAACAAATGAAGCAACAATAGAGAAAGAGGACGTAGGCTATAATATTAGGGGAAATATTGTATATATAATTCAAAATGTAAATCAAATTCGCATGTGCTGCACCAGAATTGCATGTTCTCTCCCAACTTGATCATGGTTTGAACGAGGAGCATAATTCCAGTCCATATAATACAGTATAAAACAATACACTAGGCCTACAGTAATGCAGTTCACACTCAGAAAGATTAGCCTACTGGAGTTTGTGTCATTTATTTACCCAAGAGAGCATATACAGTTGAAGTTGGAAGTTTACATACCCTTAGGTTGGAGTCATTAAAACTCGTTTTTCAACCACTCCACAAATTTCTTCGGTTAGGACATCTACTTTGTGCATGACACAAGTCATTTTTCCAACAATTGTTTACAGACAGATTATTTCACTTAGAATTCACTGTATCACAATTCCAGTGGGTCAGATGTGTATATACTCTAAGTTGTCTGTGCCTTCAAACAGCTTGGAGAATTCCAGAAAAAGTCAAGGCTTTAGAAGCTTCTGATAGGCTCATTTACACAATTTGAGTCAATTGGAGGTGTACCTGTGATGTATTTCAAGGCCTACCTTCAAACTCCGTGCCTCTCTGCTTGACATCATGGGAAAATCAAAATAAATCAGCCAAGACCTCAGAAAAAAATTGTGGACAAGTCTGGTTCATCCTTGGGAGCACTTTCCAAACGCCTGAAGGTACCACGTTCAACTGTACAAACAATAGTATGCAAGTATAAACATCATGGGTCCACGCAGCCGTCATACCGCTCAGGAAGGAGAAGCGTTCTGTCTCCTAGACATGAACATACTTTGGTCTGAAAAGTGCAAATCAATCCCAGAACAACAGCAAAGGACCTGGAGGAAACAGTTAGAAAAGTATCTATATCCACAGTAAAACGAGTCCTATATCGACATAACCTGAAAGGCCGCTCAGCAAGGAAGAAGCCACTTCTCCAAAACCGCCATAAAAAAATCCAGTTTGCAACTGCACATGGGGACAAAGATCGTACATTTTGGAGAAATGTCCTCTGGTCTGATGAAACAAAAATAGAACTGTTTCGCCATAAGGACCATCGTTATGTTTGGAGGAAAAAGGGGAGGCTTGCAAGCTGAAGAACACCATCCCAACCGTGAAGCACTGGGGTGGCAGCATCATGTTGTGGGGGTGCTTTGCTGCAGGAGCAACTGGTGCACTTCACAAAATAGATGGCATGATGAGGTAGGACAATAATGTGGATATATTGAAGCAACATCTCAAGACATCAGTCAGGAAGTTAAAGCTTGGACGCAAATGGGTATTCCAAATGGACAATGACCCCAAGCAGACTTCCAAAGTTGTGGCAAAATGGCTTAAAGACAACAAAGTCAAGGTATACGAGTGGCCATCACAATGCCCTGACCTCAAGCCTATAGAAAATTTGTGAACAGAACTGAAAAAGCGTGTGCGAGCAAGGAGGCCTACAAACCTGACTCAGTTACACCAGCTCTGTCACAGGAGGAATGGAAAACCCCACTTATTGTGTGAAGCTTGTGGAAGGGTACCCGAAACGTTTGACCCAAGTTAAACAATTTAAAAGCAATGCTACCAAATAATAATTTAGTGTATGTAAACTTCTGACCCACTGGGAATGTGATGAAAGAAATAAAAACTGAAATAAACTATACTCTCTACTATTATTCTGACATTTCACATTCTTAAAATAAAGTGGTGATCCTAACTGACCTAAGACAGGGAATTTTTACTAGGATTAAATGTCAGGAATTGTGAAAAACTGAGTTTAAATGTATTTGGCTAAGGTGTATGTAAACTCCCGACTTCAACTGTAGCTAGCTACATCTATGGGCTTTTATGTTTTTATGTAGTCCGTAATGTGCAGTAGCCTGTATACTGTATCATATATGTATTGGATAAAGGCACAATCATTTGGGCTTTTTTGGGCTTGGGCTCATAAAATTTCTTTAATGTATGGCTCATCGGGCTCAGGTAGCATCATGCTTGAATTTTCAATCAAATCTGTAATTTGAATTCCATTTCCGGTTTTGGCGGGAAACACCGAGTTACCCGGGAAAAAAGTGATTTATTCCCGGGTTGGAACATTTGTAAAATACCTGGAAAATATTCAACCCTAATCTGCAAAACTGTCTGGTCGGTGAGACAAAGACAAATATCCTGCGGCAAAACCGTCTAGTTGCAGTTTCTCATAATAGTCAACAGAACAACTACTTGAATGCTATGGGGTATTGTCAATGTTTTAACTATATTATTTCATGTTTATTTCTGTCTCTAGAGAGACTCAACTCAGGCTGTGGTTGTTGGAATCTAATCAGACGCAATTGTTTGCACCAGCAGCTGAAGCTGAGCAAGTCCATGGAGAAACAGAAAGGGAGATGCTTTTTCGTTCATCAAGGTGAACATTCACAATTTTAAGCATCCATTCTGTATGCACAGTTAGTAAAATACACAGATGTAGCAATTCATTTATTCATGAATACATGAATACTTTGAATACATCTTTCTTCAGAAAGGAAGTTTGTTTTGCATGCTTTCATCCTCCTCAGACCATCCAGGTAGTGAATGAAAGACTGCTGACTATGAACCCTGATGATATATTGCTGTTTGATGTGATTCTGCTGGCCAATGACAGTAAAGAAAAACACTCAAAGATAATTGCCAGTGCAAAACATTATGGTATGGCATAAACGTTGAGCTACAATAGGGGTATGGAAGAGAATCACAACAACATATGTAAGACGAATACTTATTTTCAAGAACAGTGTTCTTACTTTATTTTTAGGTAGTCATTTTTAGGTCATCCTTGTGTAGGCCTAGGTAACATGTAATTATCACAAACTGGTTGTTGTATTTCTTGTATTCCCCAAAAGTTGTTGATATTAGCAGATTTTACTTCTGCGACAAGGAGGATTCCATTTAGAGCCTGCAACCAAACAATCTGAAGCTGTACCTGTCAACAGATATCAATGATGATTGCAAAGCCTTACAAAATGTATGGTGATTAAATCCCCCCCACCCCCCACCACTCTCTCTCAATTCAATTTACTGTGAGGGCTTTATTGGCATGAGAAACATATGTTAACATTGTCAAAGCAAGTGAAGTAGATAATAAACAAATGTGAAATAAAATGACAGTAAAATTACACTCACAAACGTTTCAAAAGAATAAAGACATTTCAAATGTCATATTATGTGCAACTAGTTAAAATACAAAAGGGAAAATAAATAAACATAAATATGGGTTGTATTTACAATTGTGTTTGTTCTTCACTGGTTGCCCTTTTCTTGTGGCAATGGGTCACAAATTTTGCTGCTGTGATGGCACACTGGTATTTCACCCAATAGATATGGGAGTTTATCAAAATTGGGTTTGTTTTTGAATTCTTTGTAGGTCTGTGTAATCTCAGGCAGGGGCGAAAATCTGAGATCAACCTTGGAGGGGACAATTACATTAAATTTTCTCAAGAGCAATTCCTGAGGGGGACACCAAAAGTAGTGCTGTAACACATAGCATACGTTGTTAAATGTATATTGAGGAACCATAATTCCTACAACTGGATAATTGATAGGTACAGTAGTTAACTGAAGGGTTTTCCCAACTTGTTCAAATGTTTAAATCATTATAATTCTACTACTAATAATAGTTATAGCAGTGCTCCTTACCAGTCCAGTATGTATGCAGGTATTCGTACTTACAACCAGCAATATCAAGAAAGGTCAGTAGGTGACAATGGTACTGTACACTGTATGGGTGTAGTTTTCATAAATACAATGAACATGGTGTGATCACATCTAAAAGAATCTCCATTGAGAGCCATCACAAAGTTGGTCTCCGTATTGAATTGACCTTTTAATTTGACTTTTTCTGACACATTTATATAGTCATTAAATATGTGCACCTGGCCTGAGTCTACAATATCTTTGCAAGAACAAAAAGCTTAAAATAAGTACAGTTCTAAAAGCAAAATAACTACTTCAATGAAAAACCCAAATAAATCAAACAAAATATCCTTCAGTGTCTCAACTCTTCAAACAGCAGCTATGGACAAGTATGTCGCACAAAGTATGCCATTTTAAATAAAATAACATGAAATAAATCATTTGTAAGTGTACTGAAAACTACTAAACAAAAGAACAACTATCAATTACACCATGGGTTCTCAAACAGGGGTCCATGGACTAATTGCAAGGGGTCCGTGAAATAAAAAAGTGTAATGAATGTAGTCAGTACCACAAGGTTTCCAGTAAGTTTACATATAATATAGAGGGGGTGGAGGTCCCTGAGGACCGCTCAAAACCTTGCCTGCCTTGCCTCAAAATATGCAGGGGTTCCAGTACCCCAAAAAGGTTGAGAACCACTGCTATACACACTACTGAACAAAAGAACCGAGCATATGTTTGCAGGTTTCCTCAACAACACATCAGTTGGCACTTTCGCAATGCCCTCGCCTGTTGTCTCCGACACCCTGTATAGCCCAATAAACTCCTCGTGAGGGACAAGGTCATGGTCAACATAACGCAGACAGACATTCTCCTGTTCAGCACCAGAGACATCTTGAGTACCATCAACAATTAATGAAAATTGTACAATCGGAAGAGACCTAATCTCAGCTGCAATGCCTCGAATGACTATTGGCCATGATGTTCAGAATTTCATTCTGTGCTTTTGGGCCTGTGTACATTGTGGTACGCTCTGTTAACCACTTCAGTAAAATGGGATCATCCTCTTCTGCCCTAAGTTTCAAAATCTGGTATAAATTCCCACTGTCATCCGTGTGGCCTCTAAAGGCTTGTCCCTGTCTTACTACATGCCGCACCGAACTAACAATTTTCATCAAGCAATGCCTTGCGTCATCCTGCTGTTTACCCCACGCGCTGGACATAACTGGACACTGATTGGATTTAGCTGGTGTGCTGTTACAATTACAAAGTGGCGGTGGGTTTGGCAATTTTGATGTGCTGTGAATTTTTCAATGCCTTTTCTCCAGTTCCTAAATCCTGCACTAATGAAGGCAGCATCAGCTCTTTGGCCAAAAGATGGCTGGCTTGAAAACCCTTGGCTACAGTGAAAACACAACACTCCTTTTATTGATGGGTTATAATGTAGCCAGGGGATATCGCGAAACCATCTCTCTTGAAACGTCAACACTCTGTTGGCAAGAGTTTGCGGTTCTATAAATTGTGGGTGTGGCTGATATGGTTTTGTGCCATCACTGTGGTAACTGGACAATGCTGTGCCACTGTCCCCTATACTGGTGCAGCTGGCAACAAGGGTGACACTTGGTCCTGCCGTTGCTGTGACACTGTCCTCTGAAGTCTCTCTCCCTGGCTCTTTCCCTTTCACCACCCTAACTGACTCAGTCTGTCTCCTAGAAAATAAATAAGGTGTTTGCCGTACTCCTAACTACCGGTACCCAAAACTACACAATTAATCACAACAGCAATACCATTGCCGTAAACAAATCTTAGTTTAGTCACCAGTTTAAGTTGAGAGTGGGGGTATCCATGGCATTTTCCAATTATGTCCCTATTTTACAAGTCAAAAAAATTGAGAACCTTTCATAATGTTGCCAAACAAAGACTCAACAAACTTACCTGAGTCTCTGCCAATCTGTCCCTGCATATCTGTCCCCAGCTCTGCTGTCTGTGTGCCATCTGTTGCCTGCTCTGCCTAATGACATCATTGTGAAACATTTCCATTAGCATTTCACTTCTTTCTTATGAACATTTTATCAACTAGTCTTTGAGATATTAGGATACTAGAGTTCTTACTATGCGTTTTGGTGTACTGACAAATACTCTGATGTCCGTCTTCTTACTTTTTTCTGCCATTTTTCTACCTGGCTGGCTGGCTGGCCTAGCTGCACACACACACATTTACACAACACATGCTGCAACCTTTTGTAATTTAAATAGTTTGTTTCATATTGGCTGGCTTCCAACAATAGCTGAATTTGTAAAGCTAGCGAGCACCAATTCCGTTTCTGTGTGTTTGCTATAATCTTTGCTACCTGGTTAAATAAAGGTGAAATAAAATAAAATAAAAAAAGTTCACTAGCGACAATTTATCTTTTGCAACGAGACCATTATATATATTTAAGACAATGGTAGAAGAGAGTGTAGTTCTGTTCTGTTCAGTTTGGACTTCAGTTTATTGCTAACCTTATCACAGGGACGTCGAAGCACTACAGCTGCATGCTGATCTTGGAATAAACTGACGATAGCAAAGATTCCATATTTGACGACGCCACATAAATGGAATAGGTACTAGCTAGCTTGATAGTTAATGTTTGCTTTACTTTGCGCGCTAGCTCTGCAAATTCAACTAGTGTGTGAACCCTGCCAACATAAAAATAAATAAATAACATTGCTATGGACCTGCTATGGATTGACTGAATGAACCTCACGTCAGTTACGTACATGTCCCTTTCGGACAGTAGATACGAACCCTTTATTACCTTGCCAGCTAAAGAACTGGCAGTGGATCAAACCATTGTGAGGCAAAGGGCGGGGGGGGGGGGGTCGCAATCTTTTGAAATTTAAATGCGCTATTAAGTGTCTATAATCAGCACAAGTGCTTTCATTGCGTATTATTAATATTATTGAAATTACATAGTTATGTTTACAGTGATATATTGGGGGGGACAAATCATATTTTTCCCAAGATGGGGGGGTCGTGTCCCCCCCGTCCCCCCTGGGATTTCCGCCTATGATCTCAGGGAAATATGAGTCTCTAATATGGTCATCAATTTGTCAGGAGGTTAGGAAGTGCAGCTCAGTTTCCACCTCATTTTATGGCCAATGTGCACATAGCCTGTCTTCTCTTGAGAGCCAGGTCTGCCTACGGCAGCCTTTCTCAATAGCAAGTCAAAGATTTCCTTAATTTTGGGTCAGTCACAGTGGCAGGTATTCTGCTACTGTGTACTCTCTGTTTAGGGCCAAATAGCATTCTAGTTCTCTCAGTTTTTTTGTAAAACTTTCCAATGTGTCTAGTAATTATCTATGTTTTCTCATGATTTGGTTGGGTCTAACTGTGTTGCTGTCCTGGGGGTCTGTTTGTGTTTGTGAACAGAGCCCCAGGACCAGCTTGCTTATGGAGTTCTTCTCCAGGTTAATCTCTCTGTAGGTGATGGCTTTGTTATGGAAGGTTTGGGAATCGCTTCCTTTTTGGTGGTTGTAGAATTTAACAGCTCTTTCCTGGATTTTGATAATTAGCTGGCATTGGCCTAATTTTGCTCTGCATGCATTATTTGGTGTTTTACATTGTACACAGAGGATATTTTTGCAGAATTCTGCATGCAGAGTCTCAATTCGGTGTTTGTTCCATTTTGTGAATTCTTGGTTGGTGAGCGGACCCCAGACCTCACAACCATGAAGGGCAATGGGTGCTATACCTGATTGAAGTATTTTTTTAGCCAGATCGTAATTGGTATGTGAAATTTTATACTCCTTTTGATGGCATGGAAGCCACTTCTTCCCTTGTCTCTCAGATTGTTCACAGCTTTTTTGGAAGTTACCTGTGGCGCTGATGTTTGGGACGAGGTATGTATAGTTTTTTGTGTGCTCTAGGGCAACGGTGTCTAGATGGAATTTGTATTTGTGGTCCTGGCAACTGGTACTTTTTTGGAACACCATTATTTTTGTCTTACTGAGATTTACTGTCAGGGCCCAGGTGTAACAGAATCTGTGCAGAAGATCTAGGTGCTGCTGTAGGCCCTCCTTGGTTGGGGACAGAAGTGCCAGATCATCAGCAAACAGTAGACATTTGACTTCAGATTCTAGTAGGGTGAGGCCGGGTGCTGCAGACTGTTCTAGTGCCCTTGCCAATTCGTTGATATATATGTTGAAGAGGGTGGGGCTTAGGCTGCCCTGTGTAAAGAAATGTGTGTGTTTTTTGGCAATTTTAACCGCACATTTGTTGTTTGTGTACATGGATTTTATAATGTTGTATTTGTTTTTCCCACAACACCTCTTTCCATATAGAAGACCCTCATGCCAAATTGAGTCGAAAGCTTTTGAAATCAACAAAGCATGAGAAGACTTTGCCTTTGTTTTGGTTTGTTTGTTTGTCAATTAGGGTGTGCAGGGTGACTACGTGGTCTGTTGTATGGTCATTTGGTAAAAAGCCAATACATTTTTTTCTCTGTACATTGTTTTCACTGAGGAAATGTACGAGTCTTCTGTTAATGATAATGCAGATGATTTTCCCAAGGTTGCTGTTGACCCCCGGTAGTTATTGGGGTCAAATTTGTCTCCACTTTTGTGGATTGGGGAGATCAGTCTTTGGTTCCGAATATTGGAGAAGATGCCAGAGCTGAGGATGATGTTAAAGAGTTTAAGTATAGCCAATTGGAATTTGTAGTCTGTATATTTTATCATTTAATTTAAGATACCATCAACCCCACATGCCTTTTTGGGTTGGAGGGTTTGTATTTTGTCCTGTAGTTCACTCAATGTAATTGGAGAATTCAGTGGGTTATGGTAGTCTTTGATAGTTGATTCTAATATTTGTATTTGATCTTGTATATGTTTTTATTGTTTGTTCTTTGTTATAGAGCCAAAAATATTGGAGAAGTGGTTTATCCATACAGCTCCGTTTTGGATAGATAGCTCTTCATGTTGTTGTTTGTTTAGAGTTTTCAAATTGTTCGACGGCCTGTATAACATGGAGGGGGTCACCACGATGTCATGATTGATGGCAGACCGATGGGGAGAAGATACTGCATATTTTGTGATATTTTTCTGTTAGAATTTCAGATCAACTTTTTTTTGCAAGCTTTTTGGATCCAGTTTTACATATTTCACTGGCGCGTTTATCATTCATCATTCATACAACAGCTGCCACCTTCAGTATATCATTGAAGTAACTGCTTAAACAGATTGTACAAATCAAACAATCAAGATTAACATAATATTTCAATATTAATTTACACAACGACAAAATATTGAATAAACTCCAAGAGCAGAAGCACAAAATGCATTCTGAATGACACACATTCTTCCTCAGGTGGAGCGGTGCATGATAATAATTAGGTGGGTGCTTATATTTGTCCAGTTTCACACAAGTGTGTTTTATATGCATGCGTGAATTGGAAATGTGATTTTTGCATATCCCAACTCCCCCTGAGAGTGAGGTCGCAGGGAGGGATCAGCCATTATTGATGGCGACCCTGGAGCAATTAAGGTTAAATGCCTTGCTCAAGGGCACATTGGCAGATGTTTCACCTAGTCTGCTTGGGGATTTGAACCAGCAACATTTTGGTTGCTGTCCCAACACTCTTAACTGCTAGACTGCCTGCAGCCGGCATAGTCTAACATCAATAAGAATTAGCTCAGCTCCAATATTTGAACCTGTGAATTAGCCTCAGGTAGGTGATGCGTTGGATGACAGGAGTGACAAGTACACAGAAACAAGCAAACAATGATTTGTATAAACTGCTCTCAGGAGAGACGCTATCCAGTGTATGGATCCTTACTCTACTGTCCAACGCCACAGCAGTGGTAGAGAAGCCATCAGAATTTGCATTGACAACAACCACAAGAAAGCCTCAAAATGAAGATTTTATATCTCTGTGTGTTAGCAGCATGTGCGTGGACGTCCGAGTCACTCATACGGTATGATACACAGCAGATGTGTTTTTAATAGCATTTCTAGTTCATTTATAAAACTACATTATTAACTGCATTAGTAATGTGTGGTTTGCAACTGGACATTACCTAAATTATGCATTAATTCTATATGAATTATGTAGTGATAAAAATAGATTGCTGCAGATCTATATAAAAGTATACTGCTTAAAACATTATTACCAGTCTGCTTTTTCGTTCATACTTAGTGAAGGCTCGACAAAGGTCCTAGAGGCACTGAAAATATCCTTATGTCCTGTGTACCTTTTTTGTTGTTTTTGCTATCCAGTATACCCCTCACAAAGTGTAACTCCTTGAGACAATCTATGTCTGACTCAGAGAGGGATTTCAGTCGTTTATTCCATGATTCCTACTCCGACAACTTTGACGACGATGACGCCAGTGGGTCCAGCAAAGTGGCTCTGAGGAACTATGTTGATGTAAGTGTCTGCCCGCCTTATGCACAGTATAAGTCATATAAAAGTCCGATTTAATTTGCACAGTAAGTGGCCTTATGCACAGTAACTCAAGTCATACTTCACCGATTATGCATTACTCATTATGCATTGGTTTTGATATGTCTTCTTCATCATTGATGTGATTGTGTCTTCAGGCTCAGTTCTATGGAGAGATTCGTTTAGGAACCCCACCTCAAATGTTCAGGGTGACCTTTGACACTGGATCCAACAATCTCTGGGTGCCTTCTTCCAAGTGTTCCGTCACTGACATCACATGCTGTAAGTCTCTCATCATGTACTGTGCACATGGGTAGCATTTTCTCAGACTATTCCCTGTAGAATATACACTTAAAGTACAAAACATTTTTACTTTAGGAATATCATGTATATCATATGTTTCTGCAATGTAATGTTAGCACAGCCAGAGTATAGGAAAGTTAAAGGCTTATGGAAATATACACTGAGTGTACAAAACATTAAGAACACTGCTCTTTCCATGACAGACTGACCAGGTGTATGCAGGTGAAAACTATGATCCCTTATTGATGTCATATTTTAAAACCACTTCAATCAGTGCAGATGAAGGGGAGGAGACAGGCTAAAGAAGGACTTTTAAGCCTTGAGACAATTTAGATATAGGTTGTGTATGTGTGCCATTCAAATGGTGAATGGGCAAGACAAAATATTTAAGTGCCTTAGAACAGAGCATGGTAGTAGGTGCCAGGTGCATTGGTTTGAGTGTGTCAAGAACTGCAATGCTGCTGGGTTTTTCATGCTCAACAGTTTCCTGTGTGTATCAAAAATGGTCCACCACCCAAAGGACATCCAGCCAACTTGACATAACTATGGGAAGCATTGGCCAGCATCCCTGTGGAATGCTTTCGACAACTTGTAGAGTTCATGCCCTGATGAATTGAGGCTGTTCTGAGGGCAAAAGGGGGTGCAACTCAATAATAGGAAGGTGTTTCTAATGTTTTGCACATTCATTGTAAATTTGAAGTAAATGGATATAAGGTTTAAAAATAAAGATAGAGAGTTAAGAGTTAAAATCCAAGGCTGATTTCATGTCTGAGTGACATCATTTATGTCAATACTAGGAATAAACATGAGAATTGTGACTTCCTGTCTTAGCTAGTTTTTTGTTCAGAAAACACCATATCAAACTGACAATGTATGTTTAACATTGTATTGCAGTGATTCACTGGAAATACAATGATACCCAGTCCAGCACATATGTCAAGGGTGGAAGAAAGTTTTCAATGCATTATGGACTGGGAAGTGTAACTGGGTACCTCAGCCAGGATACGTGCATAGTAAGTTTGGAGAGGGGAAATTAATGGCTGCCACTGACAGATTATATAGTTTTAAATAATCTGCTTTGCTCTTCTGTCAGATTGGAAGTGTATCCGTAAAAGATCAGGTATTTGGTGAGGCCGTCAAGATATATGGAGCGAACTTCGTTGGTGCTAAGTTCGATGGAGTTCTGGGAATGTCTTACCCAACAAATGATGCCATGAGCCCTGTCTTTGACAACATAATGAAAGAGAAGCTGTTGGCGGAGAATGTTTTCTCCTTCTACCTCAACCACAAGTGAGTGGCGATAGTGAAG
Organism: Salvelinus fontinalis; assembly: GCF_029448725.1. Classification (NCBI taxonomy): domain Eukaryota; kingdom Metazoa; phylum Chordata; class Actinopteri; order Salmoniformes; family Salmonidae; genus Salvelinus; species Salvelinus fontinalis. Next base: position 9,808,865 of record NC_074669.1, read on the forward strand.
TGGAACGCAGATCATTATTGTATTTTATACCTATTTATCCAGAAAGTCCCATTGAGAAGAACTCTTTCCCAAGGGAGATCTGAATGAGCTGTAAGTTAACATGACAGTTTTAGAAATCTACTTGTGCCACTGGAAATGTACTGCAGATGCTGTCTTCTGATGGGCGCTACTGTTCTGTGACAGGATCTCCTCCAACCAGCCAGGGGGACAGCTAATGCTGGGAGGGACTGACCCTGCATACTACACCGGGGACTTCCACTATGTCAACATCACCACAAAGGACCTCTGGAACATCCACATGGACGGGTTAGTGCTGCTAACCACTGTATTTATTATAACCAGTGTATTTAATATAGCCAGTGTTTTATTACAGCCCGTGTATTTATTACATCCAGTGTATTTATTACAACCAGTGTATTTTATTTTAAAGTAACTGTCCATTGTTTTCAGATTTCTATGAAATTACAATATGTGTGAAATAGTTTTTTCCCAAAAAATATTTTAATTAACTATGTTAAAAATCTACTTTTCTGTTTAGTAAGGGTATCGGCATATCCCAACAACAGAATAATGTGGGTGTATACCGGTCTGTTGTGTTTAGTAATTTGTGTCGTAGCTCAGTTGTGTATTGAATACTGTTGCTTTAAGAATGTATCAGGCAAATTGTGCGTGTATGGAGGTGTGAGGATAGGATGGGTGAGTTGGTACTAGTTGTTAACATGTTGATCTGAAGTAAAGACGTTCAGTTTAATTGCACAACAAGCCTCCGTGCATTTGTAACATTTGGCGACTAGGATGGCTGAGTTTAGCTTACCTCCACCATCTCTATTTCTCCCGGTCCTTGGAGATCCACCTGTTCCATGGAATCACTGGTTTCAATCCTTTCAGATGTATAGGGTAGCTATCAATCTGCATGGAGCTGCCAACGCACACAAACGGGCGATTCTCCTCCGCTATCTCGGCGCTGAGGGACAATGTGTCTCCTCCACTTTGCAGCCAGTTGAGAACAAGTTTACATCGGCTGCCCAAGCTCTGGAGGAACACTACAGTAGCTCAGTGTGATCATGGATTGTTTTCTCTTCAGACAACGAGCCCAACTGCCGGGTGAGTCTGTAGCACAGTACCTAGTGGGACCATGCAGATTGGGACCACTAGAAAACTAATTTGTACATGATCAGATCATTGAAAAAACGTCATGTTCTCCACTGAGGGAGAAATTGTTGTTAAAGACTGATGATCTGACACTGGAGAAAGCACTTACTGTTGGAAAACAAATGGAAGTTGTTCTCACTGACCTACAGAGTGCATCTCAAGGGGCAGGGCTTCACACACTGGCTGAGGCACCAGTCCAAAATGTGCAGGAAACCACTGGGGGGCGACGTTGTTCTAATTGTGGAACAGTCTACATGTCCAGCAAAAGAGCAACGCTGCAAGAACTGCAAAAATACAATCATTTTGCCCGTTGTTATAATTCAGCAGTGGCAGGACAGCATCGAGAAGATCAATCAATCAATTAAATGTATTCATAAATCCCCTTTTACATCAGCAGATATCACAAAGTGCTGTAGAGAAACCCAGCCTAACAAACAACAAGCAATGCAGATGTCGAAGTTCACCAGTCTCCATTAACTCTGTACATGATGACTCAGTTGCGGCCAAGCAATGTGACTGCTACATCGAGGGTGTTAAAACCTCACTGGTGACTGACACTGAAGCAAATATGTCACTTTTGAACAAAGCCACTTATGACTAATTCTTCTCACATGTTCCACTGCAGAGACCAGCAGTATCCCTCTACAGCTACAACCACACACCGATCTCAATCATTGGAACTGTCTCACTGCCAGTCTGTTACAACAACAAAACCACACCGGCCAGCCAGTTTTACGTTGCCTGCACCAGTGCCTATGGAGTACTCACAACTGTTTGAGGGGCCAGGTCACCTCAGAGGTTTTGTCCACAGTCAACAAAGAGGTCAAGCCAGTAATCCAGCCATTGTGGAGGGTTCCGCTGACCCTTCGGGAGCCCATTGACAAGGGACTTGACAACCTCCTTGACACCTCGCCATGGGTCTCAAACCTGGTCGTTGTGGCCAAGAAAAATGGCGATCTTTGGATCTGTATGTGTAACCGATGTGAAATGGCTAGCTAGTTAGCGGTGGTGCACACTAATAGCGTTTCAATCAATGACGTCACTCGCTCTGAGAACCTTGAAGTAGTTGTTCCCCTCGCTCCACAAAAGCCGCGGCCCTTGCAGAGCAAGGGGAACAACTACTTCAAGGTCCTCATTAGCGAGTGACATCACCGATTGAAACGCTATTAGCGCGCGCCACCGCTAACTAGCTAGCCATTTCACATCGATCACACATGGACCTCAGGGCCGTGAACAACTGCTCCTCTTTGACGGCTTCTGAAAAAAAATGCACCATAGACATGGACTCAGGACTGTCGGGATGCTGTGCAGGAGCTCAAGGTGCAGCTTACATCGACACCAACACTGGCCCACTGTGACACATCAACACAAACGATTGTCCCCTGTAATGCCTCGGCAGTAAATAAAGCAAAGCAGTGCGACACAAACAACAACACATAGTTACACATGGAATAACAAACATACAGTCAATAATACAAAAATACATTAAAAAAAAAGTCTATATGCAGTGTGTGCAAAAGAGGTAGGATAAGGGAGGTAAGACAATGAATAGGCCATAGTGGCTAAAACAATACAAAATAGCAATTAAACTGGAGTGATAAATGTGCAGAAGATGAGTGTGCAAGTAAAGATACTGGAGTGCAAAGGAGCAAAATAAATCAAATAAATACAGTATGGAGATGAGGTAGTTGGATGGGCTTTTTACAGATGGGCTATGTACAGGTGCAGTGATCTGTGAGCTACTCTGACAGCTGGTGCTTGAAGCTAGTGAGGGAGATATGTCTCCGGCTTCAGTGATTTTGCAGTTCGTTCCAGTCATTGGCAGCAGAGAACTGGAAGGAGAGGCTGCCGAAGGGGGAATTGGCTTTGGGGGTGACCAGTGAAATATACCTTCTGGAGCACGTGCTACGGGTGGGTGCTGCTATGGTGACCAGTGAGCTGAGATAAGGCGGGGCTTTACCTAGCAAAGACTTATAGATGACCTGGAGCCAGTGGGTTTGGCGACGAATATGAAGCGAGGGCCAGCCAACCAAAGCGTACAGGTCGCAGTGGTGGGTAGTATATTTTGGTGACAAATCGGTGACAAATCGGATGCCACTGTGATAGACTGCATCCAATTTGTAGAGTAGAGTGTTGGAGGCTATTTTGTAAATGATATTGCCGAAGTCGAGGATCGGTAGGATGGTCAGTTTTACGAGGGTATGTTTGGCAGCATGAGTGAAGGATGCTTTGTTGCAAAATAGGAAGCCGATTCTAGATTTAATTTTGTATTGGAGATGCTTAATGTGAGTCTGGAAGGAGAGTCTAACCAGACACCTAGGTATTTGTAGTTTTCCACATATTCTATGTCAGAACCGTCCAGAGTAGTGATGCTGGATGGGCGGGCAGGTGTGCCTTATACTACTCCACATCAGGGTTACCAAGCACTCCACCACTGGGGTGTCTCCTGCCTCCCTGATGATTGGTAGGGAACTGAAACTCCCTTTGGACTGTCTCTGCCCAAAACAAAAGAACAAGCCTGCTGCAGCAAGGCAAGCCTATGTTGGAGCAGCACAGCAACGGATGAAACAACGTTATGACACGTCTCACAGAGTGATAAAACTAAGCCTGAAGGCCCAGGACTGCGTGCAGATCAGGACTGACAACTATCGGAACAAGCTCTCCTCATTTTGGTCCAAGCCCCTGAAAGTGGAACGACAGCTAGGGCTTGCAACATTCCAACTTCCTGATGGATTCCGCTGGCATGCAAATCACATCAGAACGGTCAACTTGCCTGTGGGGTATACTTTCCTGATCTGTCTGTCCACAACTCACTATGGGCATGAGCAAGATCAAGGGTCTCATGCACCTCCAACCCTACACCAGGCTCAGTTCAGGGCCCTTCCACCAGTCAGGCCTCAAATGCCTGCAGTTCCCCTGCCATCAGCTGCACTTCTGAACACTGGGAGACCCCAACGGGTCATAGCTCCTCCCTCGTAGCTTAATGACTATGTGAACTAGAGTGGGTAGGGTTGGTGGGATGCTGTGTTCAGTAATATGGTTTCGTACCTCAGTTGAGTATTGAATACTGTTGCTTTGAGAATGTGTCAGGCACATTTCGAATGTACGGAGGTGAGGATTGGATGAGTAAGTTTGTGTTGATCTGAAGTAAAGACGTTCAGTTTAATTGCAGAAATCGAAATCAAATCAAATCAAATTGATTTATAAACCCCTTCTTACATCAGCTGATATCTCAAAGTGCTGTACAGAAACCCAGCCTAAAACCCCAAACAGAAAGCAATGCAGGTGTAGAAGCACGGTGGCTAGGAAAAACTCCCTAGAAAGGCCAGAACCTAGGAAGAAACCTAGAGAGGAACCAGGCTGTGAGGGGTGGTCAGTCCTCTTCTGGCTGTGACAGGTGGAGATTATAATAGAACATGGCCAAGATGTTAAAATGTTCATAGATGACCAGCAGGGTCAAATAATAATAATCACAGTGGTTGTCGAGGGTGCAACAGGTCAGCACCTCAGGAGTAAATGTCAGTTGGCTTTCATAGCCAATCATTCAGAGTATCTCTACCGCTCCTGCTGTCTCTAGAGAGTTGAAAACAGCAGGTCTGGGACAGGTAGCACGTCCGGTGAACAGGTCAGGGTTCCATAGAACAGTTGAAACAGTTGAACAGTTGAAACTGGAGCAACAGCACGGCCAGGTGGACTGGGCACAGCAAGGAGTCATCAGGCCAGGTAGTCCTGAGGCATGGTCCTAGGGCTCAGGTCCTCCGAGAGAGAGAAAGAAAGAATTAGAGAGAGCATACTTAAATTCACACAGGACAGTTTCATGAACTGAAATCAGAGGTCCCAGAATTTTTTCACACGCACAAAAAAGCGTATTTCTCAAAAATGTTGGGCACAAATTTGTTTACATCCCTGTTGGTGAAAATGTTACCTTTGCCAAGATAATCCATCCACCTGACAGGTGTGGCATATCAAGAAGCTGATTAAACTGCATGATCATTACTCAGGTGCACCTTGTGTTGGGAACAATGAAAGGCCACTCTAAAATGTGCATTTTTTCCCCACAACACAATGCCACAGATGTCCCAAGTTTTGAGGGAGCATGCCATTGGCATGCTGATTGCAGGAATGTCCACTAGAGCTGTTGCCAGATAATTTAATTTTAATTTCTCTATCATAAGCCGCCTCCAACGTCATTTTATAGAATTTGGCAGTATGTCCAACTGGCCTCACAACCGCAGACCACGTGTAACAATGTCAGCCTAGGACCTCCACATCCGGCTTCTTCACCTGCAGCATCGTCTGAGATCAGCCAACCGGACAGCTGATCAAACTGAGGAGTATTTCTGTCTGTAATAAAGCCCTTTTGTGGGGAAAAACTTATTTTGATTGGCTGGGCCTGGCTCCCCTGTGGGTGGACCTATGCCCTTCCAGGCCCACCCATGGCTGCGTTCCTGTTCAGTCATGTGAAATCCATAGATTAAGGTCTAATTCATTTATTTCAATTGACTGATTTCCTTAAATGAACTGTAACTCAGTAAAATTGTTGAAATTGTTGCATGTTGCGTTTATATTTTTGTTCAGTATATTTCTCTAACTAAATATTTGGGTGTCTTTGGCAGTTTGAGCGTTGGAGAGGATGTCAAGCTGTGTAAAGGTGGCTGTGAGGCCGTGGTGGACACTGGCACCTCCCTGATCCTAGGTCCCTATGATGAGATCAGTGCTCTGCAGAAGGCTGTAGGAGCTGTGCCCTGGAACCGTGGAAAGGTAGAACATGACAGATGACAGAAACTAGAATCTCTTCTCTCTACAGTATCTTCCTCATCCTTTTCTTTAGAAAATGCATACCAACCGACGAGTATATCCTCCTGGTATCTACCAAACCAAAGAGGGTGAATAGAATTGTAATCATGAAGCTAAATAGGTCCTCGAATAGCCATTTCACAACTCTCTAGCGATTCTGTTGACATTGAAGCATGTTAGCTGTGAGAGGGTGGTTTTACTGTTGTTAAACACTATCTGTTACTTGTTTCACAGTACACGGTTGACTGTGAGAAAGTGTCCTCCCTCCCCAGTGTCTCCTTCACTGTCAGTGGAAAGGTCTACCCTCTGACTGGAGAACAGTATATTCTCAGGGTATGTACAGTATATAGCGTATCAGGCAGTTTGTAAAGAACTAAATGCACTATATATTTACTGTATATATATCATGTATATCATATGATACTGCAATGTAATGTTAGCATAGTCAGAGTCTCGGAAAGTAAAAGGCATATGGAAATATACAGTGTAATAATGTAGCATCATTATACAGGCTGTTAGAATAGAAACCGTGTTAGTATATCTGTAGATGTCGCTGGTGCTCCTTCTTACCTTTTTAACTGTGTGTGTGTGTGTGTGTGTGTGTGTGTGTGTGTGTGTGTGTGTGTGTGTGTGTGTGTGTGTGTGTGTGTGTGTGTGTGTGTGTGTGTGTGTGTGTGTGTGTGTGTGTGTGTGTGTGTGTGTGTGTGTGTACGCAGTGGACTACGAAGGGCAAGAAAGTCTGCCTTTTAGGATTTTTCCCCTCAAGCTTCCCTGGCTGGACCCTGGGAGATATCTTCATTGGAGCTTACTACACAGTCTTTGACCGGGACAACGATAGGGTGGGATTTGCCAAAGCAATATAAGAGGAAGGGGAAGTGGATACCTCGTCAGTGGCACAACTGAATACATTCAACCGAAATGTGTCTTCTGCATCCGTCCTTTGCATTTAATCCAAACCTTCTAGATAGCCCTGCCCAGTGAAGTAATGTTGAAAAGAGTGTAATGCTAAAACACCTGTATAAAATACAGTATATACATATGGGATGAGTAATGCTAAAACATCTGATGCTATAAAATACAGTATATACATATGGGATGAGTAATGCTTAAACATCTGATGCTATAAAATACAGTATATACATATGGGATGAGTAATGCAAGATATGTAAACATCATTAATGTGGCATCATTAATGTGACTAGTGATCCATGATTTCAAGTCTGTATGTTGGCAGCAGCCTCTCTGTGTTAGTGATGGCTGTTTAACAGTCTGATGCCCTTGAGATAGAAGCTATTTTTCAGTCTCTCGTGCTTTCATAGATTTAAAATGATTATTTTAGAATAACAAACTTTGTAAAATGATATTTGTCCTTGAAAAGGAGGATAAGCAGACAATTAACTTCTCTCATACTGATAGCATTTGTATCATAAATCATTTTCACAGCATTCAAAGTTTTGTTTGTTTTATGAGTAAGTGGGTGCATTTTCCTGTGTTCATTTCCCTGGTTAATCTCCCTATTTAAACATGACCTCTATTTGATCTTTTTGTGTGTAAAGAGATGAATTAATCAAATAAAGACTTAACTCCCAGTTATTTGGCATTTGTGTGCATGTCGTGTTATTTCAGAGTAATGGCAGCTGATTGGGTGTAGTCGTGAAGTTGCACCAACAGTGATGTTTATCACAATTTGTTATGGTTTTGCTGTTGCCATGAGGAAATGAATGTGCTTTCCTTTGACTTTTGAATCACTTCAGCACATCCCCATCTATATGGACTCAGCATGCCCTCTACATGCTTTTCTTCCTGCGTACATTTATACATGTGTATTATTCAATGTTATGAGGATATTACTTCCTATTCAGATTTGGAATTTGACATTAAGTATTAAGATAATACTGATATTGCTGATACATGAATACGTGTGGGGTCGTTAGGCACAACATTATTTTGGTAATTCGACACAAATACTGCAGTGACAAATAGCTAACATTTTTATTCAGTCCCTGTGATGGATTGGATTGACTTGTTCTCCCCTGGTATGTCATGGGTTAAAATGTACTCACTATCATAAATATAGAACATCTATGATTATTGTACATGGATTATGATTTTATTAGAGTACAAAGTGCACTTGTTTGCATCAGTCTATTGCTCTTTACAGCCCCTGGCTGCTGGTAACCAGGGCCTTATCATAAACAAGCACTAACAATGGAGGACTTGTTGCTATCAGCATCTGTACTGCCACGTTCTTACATTCAAGTGTCTGTATCATCAAACTCATGTGAGACATGATTATTCGATATTTGGTTTGTCAAATCATACTTGAGTTCTTTATTATTACATAAATAATTTTATTTTTAACATCCATTATTTACAAAGATACAAGAAAGTTGAAGCTTAAGTTCAAGCCATGAATGATCTGACCCGAACAACGGGAAAACAAAATGAGTAAACATTGCACTTTATGTTATTTTTTTCTGTTTGTTTTTGTGTATGATAACACATTTTCTAATAGTACTGTATCAAGCAATAAAGTGAGTTACTGATTAGTGAACAGCAGAGTTTCGGTAAGCAACAAGGAAGCATGACTCCGATGTATACCAGGGTCAAAGCTCCACATGATTAATAATGGCTTCTACTGTAGAGCATAGAGCAAGTATGGCAGGACTAAATGTTTCCAGGATTGATGAGAAGCAGCAGAAGTTTTAACATGTTGTCCAATAAAATAGTAGTCTAAAACCTCATTCCTGCAGTCATATGACTAGTGGCCTCATGGGTGAAATGTTATTCATATTTTTCAAAATGTCATAATTAATAAACATAATTTTAAAAAACCTGTTGAAAATACAGTGTTTCTATGTCAACCGGTTTTGTTATATTTCAATCTGCTGTGATGTATATAAAGTGTAATATTGGGATGCTCAAAATGGAATACATTTCAACTCTATATCTGACATGGTACAAGTGTCTTCTTTTTTTAAGCCCATAACCATGTGTGTGAAGTGTATACTTTGTTTCAAAGTAGATTTGTTTAAGACTACCAAGAAACACTCTGTGTGACCCTGATTCAGCCCACTGCAGTAAAAGGTTGATGTGATGCTTCAGACAGGTGGGATCCTGGTGCAGAAAAAAGCATTTCTTTCTTTCACATACAGTACAGTACTTCAGAGGCCTCATTTATAAATGTTGCGTAGATACAAAATATACCCCGTAACTTGAGAATGTCCCTCCACGCAAACTTTACGCCATGCGCACGCACACACATTGTCTAGTGGTTGAAGTATTGTATTGCAAGCAGACCAGTAATGCCATGTCCATGTGCTCATTGGAACTAGGAAACTCAGAAATGTCTGACTTGCTAACAGGTTGAACGCGACACGTGTATAACTACAACCAGTTAGCAAGTCAAAAATGTGCTAGTTTTCTAGTTCTGACTAGCATGTGAACACGGCATAAGTATTTTGTGCAAATGGTTGCTATTATGACACACCTATTCAAAAAAACATCATAACAAGATGAAGCCATTTCTGTTAATATTTGTTGAATGATTAGACATAGGAATCTATTCCTATTTATTTTATTTTCATAACCATTGCAGAATAAATGCCTCGCCTTCCCGGGCAGTCCAGCATATTAGGTTGGGGGGAAAGTCAATGTTAAACATTGTTGAAATCAAACGTTCTGCTGACTGGTCCACAACAATTTACCATTGTTTTCTTGTTCAGAAATTGTCACAGTCCTTTGCTAAATACAGCATAAGTTACTGCAAAAGATTAAAACAGGCTGCCAACACAGTAAATAGACCAGTAGTTTTAAGTAAAATGCTACAGCCCACAGTTTTATGCAAAAGACTAATTGTTGTTCAATATCTTGTGTATCAATCGATTATTGTGTTTCTATCTCCTGTTTTGGTATAGGCTTAAATAGGCTATGATGTCACGCTCCTATTGCACAGCAATACTGTAGCCTATACCCATACTGTCAAAGTAAAATTGTTTTGAATATACAATCAATAAAGTGTTTGGCACTCACTATAGGCAGCATGAATGTTAAGTTTGAAAAAGTCACTGTAAAAGACTAAAATATTCTGCTCACACCTCTACAAAATGTGATCAAATTTGCCATTACTCTTTGTTTCAGAAACCTACATGGCCTAATTCCAACAGTTCCAAATTATACAGCAAATAAAGGGCGTTATTGTCACTATAAAAGGTGAATGAAGGGACTTTTTCTGACAGAGTTAGAATGCTTGTTCATGTGTGCACAGTTTAACGACAGGTCTGAATTATAACGGTAAAAATGTGTATGTAGGGCATGTGCCAAGTTTAGAAATCTCAATATTTTTAGACGTACGTATTATTTTCAGAAATGGCGCACACAGATATTTAGTGTGGAATTTACACAACAATTACAGTATAAATGGGGCCCCAGTTGCGCAAGATTTAGCTTACCCGGCACAACTGAACGAAAAAAGAAAACCTCACCCACCCAAACAGACAAGGCAAGCTAAATCCAGTGCAGGCCTACCCCCATACTCCTCACAGGTCAGACGTCTGGATTTTTTCATTCTCAGAATCCTCAAACCTCACCCCACGGCCATCATCCATATCAGCATCAGAGAACAACACCTTTGGGGTCTGTGGTGACGAGTTGTCATATTCTTCTTCTTCCTCCTCTCTAAACCCCTCCTCCTCTTCCTCATCATCATCATCATCATCATCGTCATCACCTTCCCGCTCCCCATTGTCAGGTATGATGACCACTTCCTCCTTGGCATTGGGGTCGATGTCCTCTTTGAACCAGACTGACTTGTAGCCCTCCTCCACGCGCCTCTCCTTGGTCAGGATGGGCTTCACCTCCTTCTCGCTGTCAGCCTTGTCAGACCCTGCAAGGCTGCCGGTGTCAAGCAGGAGGTTGGAGTACAGTGGAGCCGAGACCTTCATGACAGTCTCCTCCACAGCTCTGGAGGTTACTCCATTCCCGATGGACCGTTTCCCATCCATCTCCTCTGGGCCTTTGGATCCCACGCTGTTAGTGTCCCCATCATTCTGGAAGCCCTCGTTGGTGTACTGCACCCCGTTCTTGAGTCCCCCGGGACCTTTCCCAAGCTGTAAAAAAGCAATGTACCAGTCAGAACAGACTGCATTTAGGGAGGCAGAGCAAAAATCTTTAACACAAATATATATTTTTTTGCCATCAATTGATTACTACACTTCAAAATGGTTTTTAGCTGTCCACATAGGATGACCCTTTTTGTTTCCAGGTAAAACTATTTTTGTTTCCAGATAGAACCCTTTTAGTTTCCATGTAGAACCCTCTGTGGTAAGGGTTCTACATGGAACTCAAAAGGGTTCTACCTGGACCCAAAAAGGGTTCTTCAAAGGGTTATCATATGGGGACAGTTGAATAACCCTTTTAGGTTCAAGATAGCACCTTTTTTTCTGAGTGTTGCTTTTAAAAGCTTTGCATTGCTATTTCTTCTTGCAGTGTAGAATGAACTCACAGAGCTACGGAAGATGTTGGCCTCTGACAGCTTCCTCCAATCTGTCTTGCCCTTCTGGATGCGGAAGATGAGCAGGCCGATGACGACCATAGAGATGACCAGTAACACAGCCAGGCTAGCACCCAGGGCAGCCATGTCCCCAGGACCATACCCACTTGGGGCCCCAAGAACCCCTTCTGTAGGGCCAAGGTCAAACACAATATTTAAAACATGCCGACCCTCACAGAAATAAATAGAACACAAGAATGGACATTGGCATCCAGCCAACATGTCTACAGGACAGCCATCTTGGTCGGGGAAAACGTTCTTTCTAGAGACTAATCAAATATGGTAAAATATTGTATAATATTGTATATATGCATCTCTATGGCCCACTCCCCCCTAAAACACCTTCAAAAGGGGGGTTAGGGAAGGGGTTTAACAATAACCACAGGAATGTCCAAAGAAATACCTCTAACGTTATGTGTGAGTATAATTTCAGCAAGCTTGGGTAAGCGCAGGTTTGCACCCTTTGGACATTGGTTTACAATCAGTGAATGGCTTTTGGGAGGTGTTGACAAGCCAAGCGAAAGGACTGTGTGTGACCTTGTTAAAGAAGCATAGGCAGCAGCAATAGGCATTATCAGTGAGGTTGTGTTTGGAGTCTCCTGAGAGAAAAAGAAGGGTGGTTAGGGGATACCCACATGAAAAAATACTATAGTATATTATGGTATAAGTACTGTAGTATTGCTATATTTATATACTATAGTATTCACTGTAGTAATTACTGTAGTGTTTTTGCAGACATTATTGTAGTATACTGTAATAATTACTGTAGTGTTCTTGAGGACATTATTGTAGTATACTGTAGTAATTACTGTAGTGTTCTTGAGGACATTATTGTAGTATACTGTAGTAATTACTGTAGTGTTCTTGAGGACATTATTGTAGTATACTGTAGTAATTACTGTAGTGTTCTTGAGGACATTATTGTGGTATACTGTAGTAATTACTGTAGTGTTCTTGAGGACATTTCTGTAGTATTTACTACAGCATTTTTATTTGATTATCTTTGACATAGAAGTGGGGGCTTTCTCCATGAGAAAACCTACTGGACAAATACAAAAAGAGGATTTTTCCATTACATGTAGGTAGGTAGGACTGGAGGAGTCTGAATGGATAGTTCAGAGTTTCTGCTCTTTTCTATAACCTGTAAGTAGGTAGGGAGGACTGGAGCCTGATTGGATAGTTCAGAGATTCTAGTCTTTTCTATCCATGTCATTTCATGGGATGAGAGGGGGAGGCAAGGCAGTCAGAGGGCAAGGAGGGAGGATGTGTTTAACTCAAGGCTTGTTATTAAGGGTGCATTGGGTGGGTAGAGGGGAGTTTATTAGGTACACCAATTTAGTTCTGGGTCAGACCCACCTTTTCCTCCAGAACAGCTTGACATGGAATCGTTACTCAATTGGTATCAAGGGACCTAATGTGTGCCAGGGAAACGTTCCCCACACCATTACAACACCGCCACCAGCCTGTACCGTTGACACCAGGCAGGGTGGGGCCGTGGACTCATGCTTCTTACGCTAAATCCTGACTCTCAAAATAAATACAAATAAAATTTTCTTTGTCACATTCGCTGAAAACCTTAACATGAAATGCTTACTTACAAGCCGTTAACCAACAATGCAGTTTTAAGAAAAATACGAGTTAAGAAAAATATTTACTAAATAAACGAAAGTAAAAAATCAAAGAGCAACAATAAATAGGGCTCCCGAGTGGCGCAGCAGTCTAAGGCTAGAGGCGTCATTACAGACACCCTGGTTCTACTGGCAGTGATTGGGAGTCCCATAGGGCGGTGCACAATTGGCCCAGCGTCTTCCAGGTTTGGCCGGTGTAGGCAGTCATTGTAAAATAGAAATTTGTTCTTAACTGACTTGGTTATTTTATTTTATTTTTTATTTTACCGTTATTTTACCAGGTAAGTTGACTGAGAACACGTTCTCATTTGCAGCAACGACCTGGGGAATAGTTACAGGGGAGAGGAGGGGGATGAATGAGCCAATTGTAAACTGGGGATTATTAGGTGACCATGATGGTTTGAGGGCCAGATTGGGAATTTAGTTAAATAAAGGTTAAGGTTACCAGTACCGAGTCAATGTGCGGTACTAGGGGGGGGGGGGGTCAATGCAAATAGTCCGGGTAGCCATTTGATTAGCTGTTCAGTAGTCTCATGGCTTGGTGGTAGAAGCTGTTAAGCAGTTGCCATACCAGGCGGCGATGCAACCAGTCAGGATGCTCTCGATGGTGCAGCTGTATAACTTTTTGAGGATTTGATGCCAAATATTTTCAGTCAGGAATAGGCTGATGACTCTGCCATAATCATGCCACAACAGGAACCAGGATTTGTCGGACCAGGCAAAGTTTTTCCGCTCTTCAGTTGTCCAGTGTTGGTGATCGCGTGTCCACTGGAGCCGCTTCTTCTTGTTTTTAGCTGATGGAAGTGAAACCCGGTGTGGTTGTCTGCTGCAATAGCCCATCCGTGACAAGGACCGACAAGTTGTGCATTCCCGAGATGACGTTCTGCACACTCCTGTTGTACTGCGCCGTTATTTGCTAGTTTGTGACCCGCCTGTTAGCTTGTACAATTTTTGCCATTCTTCTTTGACCTCTCATCAACGAGCTGTTTTTGCGCCCACAGGACTGCCGCTGACTGGATGTTTTTTGTTTGTCACACCATTCTCGGTAAACCCTAGACACTGTTGTGTGTGAAAAGCCCAGGAGGCTGGCCGTTTCTTAGATGCTGGATCCGGTGCGCCTGGCACAGACGATCATACCAAGCTCAAAGTCGCTTAGGTCACTCATTTTTCCTATTCTAACTTTCAATCGAACAGTAACTGAATGCCTCGATGCCCGTCTGCCACGTGACTCGCTGTCTGTAGGAGTGAACCATTTTAATGAACGGGGAGGTGTACCTAATAAACTGGCCACTGAATGCATATCGTTTTGCAAAAAAAACATTTAATTAATATATAAATTCAAACATTTTTTATTGTATTTATATATTATATATTTATTTATTTTTGTTAATAAAGGAAAGAAGAGTGCCAATGAGATGAGTTAAAAGTAGTTTGTGGGAGAAGAGTTAAAATAGTAGCAGAGTTTAGAAAGGTAAAAGTGTAAAGAACTGTTTGTAGATGCCAATAGTCAGTAATGTTTAGTAAGTGGGAGGGGAGGGGGAGGATCCGAACCCGGATTAGGGTAAGGGTTGGGGATAGGGCACATGTTAATCAGGGTTATGTTGTGTGTATAAGTGAGGTATGTTGCTGTTGTGTGGAATGTGAGGTTGAGTTTATATCAGTCTGACATCTGGAGCATGATGGACAGAGGTGTTTCAGTGTAACCTGTAGGGAACACAATATGTGGCATGTTGGTTTCTCACTCATGGGGGGCACAAATTGGGATATGGTGGATAGGAATGAGTGGGGTGTATGCAAATTAAATACTGTAGTATTGCTAAAGTTAAAAACGATAGTGTTTTTTCAGACACTGTAGTGATTTTGCATTATTTACTTGACTTTAGTACTACAGTGTTTAAATATGGATAATACTGTAGTATTTACTATAGCATTCTCCAATATACTACTAAATTATAAAGTAAGCGCTACACAATCAAGGGGGATACTACAGTGTGTAGTATAATATTCTACAGTATACTACAAGATTCTAAAGTAAGTACTAGACATGATCGAGGGATACTACAGTGTGGAGTATAGTATTCTACAGTATACTACCATTTACTACAGTTTACTAGAGAATTCTATTGTAAATACTATAATATTCTACAGTAAACTGTAGTATTTTTCCATGTGGGTACCTGTTGTGGAGTTGATGGCGGCATGGGTGGCAGTAGCCATGTCAGTGGTGGCCATGTCAGTTGTGGCCATAACAGTGGTGGCCATGTCAGTTGTGGCCATAACAGTGGTGGCCATGTCAGTTGTGGCCATGTCAGTGGTGGCCATGTCAGTTGTGGCCATAACAGTGGTGGCCATGTCAGTGGTGGTTGGGGCCACGGTTGTAATCCCTGGGAGGAGAGCAGTGTCAGCAGCTGTTCAGCATGGACCCCCTCCCCATCCCTGTCCCTCACCAGGGTTATTAATAGCACAGCATGGAGAATGACATAGGGCACGCAATAGCACGTGATTTGCGTGTAATTAATGGAGAGCAGGGAGGGTAATGGGCAACCAGCGTTATTTATAACTATGTAAGTATATTAGCTACATTAATGTGTTTTACCTGGCATGACCTCCACCTTGAGAGATGCTGTTGTTGATTCTGCATTGGATGAGTCGATGGCATGCAACTGAGCAAACAAACAAAAAGTTACACATTGAAAGTCTAAGTACAAGATAAACAAAAAAAATCCTCAAAAAGTTATACAGATAAACTACCTACAGTAGAGTTTACTCCAGTTTATTTGTAGGTTGTTGTTTTGGCTTAAAGGGAACAGAACACACTCACATTCAAGGAAACAGTGCCTGGCATAACGTTTTTAGTCATGAGGATGAAGCCTTGCTGGGTAATGGAGAATTCATTGCTTCCCTGAACCTCATATCTCACATCAGGGTTGACGCCCTGTAGAGAAGGATTGGTTAGCCATAATGTTAGATAGGGGAACCATGCAATAAGGTTCCTGAAATGGGAAATGTAAGATAACTAAAGATCATATTTAGAGTTAGTGTGATCAATATCAATATCATCTGTAGCATATTTGGGGTCTCTATAAAAAATAATAAAAATAATAATAATAATAATAAATATCTCCAATAAATATCAAAGTCACACATTAATTGCAACCTTTTGTCAGAGATCTGTACTTTACATGTGCAATATGTTTTCACTGCTACCGACACAAGGAAATAGACCGATAGACCTTACATCAGCAAAGTCTGTGTCCTTGGCCTGGACCCTGAGTGGCCTGTTGGAGGCTTTGCTCTCCAGAACCATGCTGTCTACGCCCGCGTCTGCAGAGATGAAGCCCTCATACTCCATCCTCTCAAACTGCGGCGGGTTCACACTCTTTTTCACAACAACGATAGTGACCGTTGTGGTCGCGTACTGGTCTTTGTTGGACGTCTGTAAAGCCTGAGAATAAAAACCGCGTTAACATTTGCTATCAATGATTGTATCTGTGCCGCAAAAACATAATCTTGTGATGTCAACTGCATAATTATATTAATTGCAATAAGAGGTTATTAACTACACTCTTAGGAAAAAAGGGTTCCAAAAGGGTTCTGCTTCTGTCCCCATAGGAGAACCCTTTTAGGTTTGAGGTAGAACTATTTTGGGTTCCATGTAGAACCCTCTGTGAAATGGGTTCTACAGGGAATCCAAAAGGGTTCCACCTGGAACCAAAAGGAGTTCTTCAAAGGGTTCTCCTATGGGGACAACTGAAAAACCCTTTTCAATTCTAGATGGCACCTTTTTTTCTATGCGTGTATAGACTATATGATTGGCAGAGGTCTATATGGACATTATGGATTCACTTTTAATTACCAAAACTGTTAAGGTCAGTGGACCCGCTACATCCGCCGCTTTCGACATGGTGATGTCCCCAGTGTTTTGATTGATCTGAAAAAAGCCAGATTCAGACCCTTAAAAAGAGAAAAAAAGAAACGTGAGAGCCCTGTTAGTAGAGGTATTTTCATTGGAGAAGAAATGTGTTGTTGGCCAGGCCTATAGGTGAGATAGTTGCTCTGTGAATGATAGCCGAGTCTGTCAGTATCAATGATCGTGATATTTCTGAGAGTACTTACATGTAAAATTTTGAATATTCATGATGCTTACCGGTTGGAAATCTGTAAATTATCGGCACATTTAAGCCTTTGTCACCATCAATGGCATGCACCGGACCTGGCAGCAATGGCAATGCACCAACCTGGGACGTAAATGAGACTTTGCATTACTTACTGTGGATACTGTTAATAATATTTAAATCATGGGCTAAGCTAAACACATAATGATGGCTAGCTGTACTGAGTAGATTGTGAATATTAGTCAGATGTATTATAAGATTCTAACAACGTTGTTGTTTTGTGAGAGGAGAGGATGGTGGACGCACCTCTTGCTCTGTTAGGTTGACTGTTCCTGTATATCCAGAGCTGAGGCAGATTTTGGACTTGTCAACTGTGGTTTCTGTGCAGGGCTGGAACCATGGTGGACGGTTGTCAATGTCCAAGATGTTGACCTGGATAGTGGCTGTGGCAGTGAATGAAGGTGGTGTGGATGTGGGGGTATCCTAAAAAAAACACAACAAAGGACTCGGTGAAGATCTAAAGCTTGGATGCCGTCAAATAGATGATGGTTTCAACCAATACAGTTTATTATTCCACGGCCCCAAACAATCAATCACTTTCATTACAAGAACTATAAAAACAGAACAAGCACTCACCTGAGCAGATAATATAAGTGTCACACTTTTCACTGCGTCATAGTCAAGAACTTGTTGCACTAGTATATTTGGGCTGTTTTCTTGTAGTTTAAAACCCTCCTGTGAGAATTTAAAAGGACGTTATTTTACTTAAGATAAGTTATGTATGGCTGGGAGGAGCATTTTTTCTTTTAGTATTCGCTCTCATATTTAGACAGGATGAGGATGGAGACTTACTGTATCTGGCACTAGGCTGTAATAGAGTCGATCCTTATCTGCATCTGTTGCTACAATTGCACCGACACTTTTGCCTATAGGTGACAACTGGTCCAAAGAAAATAGCACATACAGTATTTATTTCTGTCACTGTCCTATGAGTATTTTTTTACATATTTTTTATATATAGAATAGAGTAAATGGAATCAGACTTTCTACCATGAAACCTTAACAGGATTCTAGAAATATGGTAAAGCACTCATGGCTAGTATACCAACTGCTAGACTGTTTATCTGCTTCACTGTTTGACTGACTAGCTAAAAACGTGATCTAACTGCCCTATGACTGATAATGAGGTACACTAACTGAGAAAGAAATATGCACTCACCTCATCGACATTGAGAGTGTACTGGCTTTTTTCAAATACTGGCGTGTTGTCATTCACATTCTCAATAAGTACCACTACTATTAGAGTAAGCTGGAATGAAGATCAGATTTGAATTACTGACTCCATAGAGGTATACAAGTAAAACTAGGTTTAACTCAGGTTTAATATTGCATGCCATCTGTTATAAATCTAACAATATTTAAGCGTTTTACCTCAAAAAAGGTCACAGTAGCTTTGAATATATCTTTTATAAGTAATTTTGCTCTAAAGGAGTGTTGTCCCTTGAGCACTACAGGTATACTGTATAATCGGAATCAAGTGCTATTTACACGTGAAAATGTCATGGAATGCAGTTTGGAATATTTCTCCATTTACACTTTGATAGTAAACTAAATGTACAGTTGATATGTATGTCTACTCCATAAAATGACCATACACAAGTGTGTAGCCAAAACCCCCAGTTATGACTGAATGACTCTCAAATCCAAATTATTTTTATTATAATGCTGATCATTGTATTATGGGCACTACTTTTTATTGTAATTACTTTTCTAAATTATTTATTTATTGGTCCAGCTTGCCCATACTGTAGCCACTCCCATAACATATCGATGATTAAAAGTACAAGAAAGTGCACTTACAAATTGGTCACCTTTTTTACAAAGAAGGTCAACGGTGAAAGACGTTTTAGTCTGTGAAATAAACAAAATTACACATCAACGTCTCATCTGTATTATACAATTGACTATATGCATAATCAACTGCAAGAAAGGGGCTAATTAATGTGGAAAAGGCACCAGCAGAGCCAAGGGAATTAAGTGTACCCAACAACGCATGTGCCTTTCTTAGCTTAATCTAGATCCAAGAATGAAAACATATTTATGCTAAATAGTGAGAACATACCTCATAGTCCAAAACTTTTACCGCTGTAAGATCATTGCCACTCAGACCGAAAGAGTCTGCAGGATTACTGGCAATAGTTAGGGTCACTCCTTCTTCTGTGGTGATTGTGGTCACAACAGCCCCAACAGCGTTGTTCTCTTTAATAGTGGGAGGCGTAGCCCCAGGCCTGGAGCATACTGCAATGGAAGAGAGAAAACACACATAACAATGAATGAACACTACCCAAATGATGTAACATAAAATAAAATAATTGTCTGTTTTCAATGAAAGTATCATTCAAGCAAAATGTGTTTGAACTCTATGGATATTATCCCACTGTCTCAATGTGTTATCACAGCACTTTCAACCATTTAAAAGCACAACAAAGTTCAAATGGTAATGCAATGTCAGATCTTTTGTATTCATAAAACAACTTAATGTGTTACATTAAAGTACATATTGTAAGTGATCAATGCTGTTCGAGATTCTGTGCAGGTTATTACAGCAATTGTGAAGATTTCCACAGACCTGCGACCCTGAACAAGCATGCTTTCTATGATTACATAGGAAGACATTTATAGTTACATTACGGTAACCTCAACATGTGGCCATGGACGTGTTACTCATTTTAAGGTTGAATAAATACTATTACATTAGTTTGTGAGATATCCTTAACATTAGGCTATTTACTGCCTTACAAAAGTAATATTGAATTGTGTTTGGTTGACAACGCAACCAAAAATCAACATTTAAAGGAGATTTATCTACTGCTTGGATAGTTAGATCTGGGCCACTGGCTTAATCCTATTATTTTATGTATTTAACTTTTATTTTAGGTTGAGATGGAGACATGAATCCAACATATAATTTGTTAACCTGTAGAAAAGTTAAAAGGCTATTTAATGTATTGCAAAAATCCTGAATCCAAGATGACGTAGCAGTAAAACCTCTAAACCTCAACCTCAAAACACTCTCCTGCAACCCGCCTCACCCAATATGGTGCGGATCTGTTTTTTTGTAAAGTATTTTTATTCACCTCGAACCCGGAATCCCCCAACAGAAGCTAGCCAGCTCACTAGCTTCTAGCTAGTAGTCAGCTAACCACTGCTAGCGGTCATCAGCTAACCTTTAGCTCAGAAAGTTCTTGCCAGTTTGTACAACCCGACTCAAACCAGAGCATACCGGACCTATTTTCTCTCCATATCCCCGGATTCCTACCGTAAGCTCTGAACATGGATCATCGCTAGCTAGCTGCTATCTGAGTGACTACTGGCTAACGTCGGTCCCGGAACAAGCACCAATTAGCCTGGAGCTAGCCCATGCTAGGCCCCTTCTCCCGGCTAGCTAAAGAGGCCCATCAGCCACTAGTGGGCTACAATAACCGGACACCTTCTACTGCCGGTACGGGGCACGGAACCCCGCCGATCCTTCACGACTGGACAATGACGTAATCTGCTCGAGGGGGTACTCAACTGGCCTCTACATCGCGACGTCCCCTGAATGCCCATCCGCTAGCCGCGGTCCACTAGCTGCTAGCCGCAGCCTGCTGGCTGTCTAGAGCATATTTGACTGTTAGCTGTATAGATCCATCGGACAATTTCTTGGGCAACTATACCTATTTTGCCAATTGGACTTGGACCCCTCTGCTACTCGGAACCCTACTAATCCATCCACGACTGGTCTATCGACGTCACCGCACGCGGAGGCTAAAACAGACTTTCCTCCATCAAGACGTCCCTCTAAGACCCTTCTGCTAGCTTGCTAGCCCCAGTCTGCTAGCTTGCTAGCCCCGGCCTGCTAGCTGTCTGAATCGCCGTGTCTCTAGCCAGCCCAACCACTCACTGGACCCCTATTGATCACCCGGCTACGCATGCCTCTCCCTAATATCAATATGCCTTGTCCATTACTGTCCTGGTTAGTGATTATTGCTTTATTTCACTGTAGAGCCTCTAGCCCTGCTCAATATGCCTTAACCTACCATTTAGTTCCACCTCCCACATATGCAGTGACATCACCTGGTTTAAACATCTCTAGAGACAATATCTCTCTCATCATTACTCAATGCCTAGGTTTACCTCCAATATACTCACATCCTACCATACCTCTGTCTGTACATTATGCCTTGAATCTATTCTCTCACGCCCAGAAACCTGCTCCTTTTACTCTCTGCTCTGAACGCACTAGACGACCAGTCCTGATAGCCTTTAGCCGTACCCTCATCCTACTCCTCCTCTGTTCCTCTGGTGATGTAGAGGTTAATCCAGGCCTTGCAGTGCCTAGCTCCACTCCTACTCACCAGGTGCTCTCAGTTGTTGACTTCTGTAACTGTAAAAGCCTTGGTTTCATGCATGTTAACAGTAGAAGCCTCCTCCCTAAGTTTGTTTTATTCACTGCTTTAGCAAACTCTGCCAACCCGGATATCCTAGCTGTGTCTTAATCCTGGCTTAGGAAGTCCACCAAAAACCCTGAACTCGCCATCCCTAACTATAACATTTTCCGACAAGATAGAACTGCCAAAGGGGGCGGGGTTGCAATCTACTGCAGAGATAGCCCGCAGAGTTCTGTCATACTATCCAGGTCTGTACACAAACAATTCGAACTTCTACTTTTAAAAATCCATCTTTCCAGAAACAAGTCTCTCACCGTTGCCGCTTGCTATAAACCACCCTCTGCCCCCAGCTATGCCCTGGACTCCATATGTGAATTGATTGCCCCCCATCTATCTTCAGAGCTCGTGCTGCTAGGTGACCTAAACTGGGACATGTTAACACCCCGGCCATCCTGTAACCTAAGCTTGATGCCCTCAATCTCACACAAATTATCAATGAACCCATCAGGTACAACCGCAAATCCGTAAACACAGGCACCCTCATAGATATCATCCTAACCAACTTGCCCTCCAAATACACCTCTGCTGTTTTCAACCAAGATCTCAGCGATCACTGCCTCTGCCTGAATCCGTAATGGGTCTGTGGTCAAACAACCACCCCTCATCACTGTCAAACGCTCCCTAAAACACTTCGACCTGGCCCGGGTATCCTAGAAGGATATTGACCTCATCCTGTCAGTAGAGGATGCCTGGTTATTCTTTAAAAGTGCCCTCCTCACCATCTTAAATAAGCATGCCCCATTAAAAAAAAAAAAAAAACAGGAACAGATATAGCCCTTGGTTCTCTCCAGACTTGACTGCCCTTGACCAGCACAAAAACATCCTATGGCATTCTGCATTAGCATCGAACAGCCCCCAAGATATGCAACTTTTCAGGTTATTAAGAACAAATATACACAGGCAGTTATGAAAGCTAAGGCTAGCTTTTTCAAGCTGAAATTTACATCCTGTAGCACAACTCAAAAAAGTTCTGGGACACTGTAAAGTCCATGGAGAATAGGGGCACCTCCTCCCAGCTGCCCACTGCACTGAGGCTAGGAAACACTGTCACCACCGATAAATCCACTATAATTGAGAATTTCAATAAGCATTTTTCTACGGCTGGCCATGCTTTCCACCTGGCTACCACTACCCCAATCAACAGCCCTCCACCCCCCGACAGTAACTCACCCAAACCTCCCCCACTTCTCCTTCACCTAAATCCAGATAGCTGATGTTCTGAAAGAGCTGCAAAATCTGGACCCCTACAAATCAGCCGGGCTAGACAATCTGGACACTCTCTTCCTAAAATTATCTGCCGAAATTGTTGCAACCCCTATTACTAGCCTGTTCAACCTCTTTCGTATCGTCTGAGATTCCCAAATATTGGAAAGCTACCACGGTCACCCCCCTCTTCAAAGGGGGAGACACTCTAGACCCAAACTGCTACAGACCTATATCTATTCTATCCTGCCTTTCTAAGGTATTCGAATGCCAGGTTAACAAACAGATTACCGACCATTTCGAATCCCACCGTACCTTCTCCGCTATGCAATCTGGTTTCAGAGCTGGTCATGGGTGCAACTCAGCCACGCCCAAGGTCCTAAACAATATCATAACCGCCATCGATAAGAGACATTACTGTGCAGCCGTATTCATTGACCTGGTTAAGGCTTTTGACTCTGTCAATCACAACATTCTTATTGGCAGACTCAACAGCCTTGGTTTCTCAAATGATTGCCTCGCCTGGTTCACCAACTACTTCTCTGACAGAGTTCAGTGTGTCAAATCGGAGGGCCTGTTGTCCGGACCTCTGGCAGTCTCTATGGGGGTGCCACAGGGTTCAATTCTTGGGCCGACTCGCTTCTCTGTATACATCAATGATGTTGCTCTTGCTGCTGGTGATTCTTTGATCCACCTCTACGCAGACGACACCATTCTGTATACCTCTGGCCCTTCTTTGGACACTGTGTTAACTAACCTCTAGACTAGCTTCAATGCCATACAACACTCCTTCCGTGGCCTACAACTGATCTGTAATGTAAGTAAAACTAAATGCATGCTCTTCAACCGATCGCTGCCCGCACCTGCCCGCCCGTCCAGCATCACTACTCTGGACGGTTCTGACATAGAATATGTGGACAACTACAAATTCCTAGGTGTCTGGTTAGACTGTAAACTTTCCTTCCAGACTCACATTAAGCATCTCCAATCCAAAATTAAATCTAGAATCGGCTTCCTATTTTGCAACAAAACATCCTTTCACTCATGCTGCCAAACGTACCCTCGTAAAACTGACCATCTTACCGATCCTCGACTTTGACGATGTCATTTACAAAATAGCCTCCAACACTCTACTCAACAAATTGGATACAGTCTATCACAGTGCCATCCGTTTTGTCACCAAAGCCCATATACTACCCACCACTGCGACCTGTACGCTCTCGTTGGCTGGCCCTCGCTTCATATTCGTCGCCAAACCCACTGGCTCCAGGTCATCTACAAGTCTCTGCTAGGTAAAGCCCCGCCTTATCTCAGCTCACTGGTCACCATAGCAGCACCCACCCGTAGCACGCGCTCCAGCAGGTATATCTCACTGGTCACCCCCAAAGCCAGTTCTCTCCTTCCAGTTCTCTGCTGCCAATAACTGGAACGAACTGCAAAAATCACTGAAGCTGGAGACTCTTACCTCCATCACTAGCTTTAAGCACCAGCTGTCAGAGCAGCTCACATATCACTGCACCTGTACATAGCTCATCTTTAAACAGCCCATCCAACTACCTCATCCCCATACTGTATTTATTTATTTATCTTTCTCCTTTGCACCCCAGTATCTTTACTTGCACATTCATCTTCTGCACATTCTACCATTTCAGTGTTTAATTGCTATATTGTAATTACTTCGCCACCATGGCCTATTTATTGCCTTGCCTCTCTTATCCTACCTCATTTGCACATGCTGTATATAGACTTTTCTACTGTACTATTGATTGTATGTTTGTTTATTCCATTTGTAACTCTGTGTTGTTGAATGTGTCGAACTGCTTTGCTTTATCTTGGCCAGGTCACAGTTGCAAATGAGAACTTGTTCTCAACTAGCCTACCTGGTTAAATTAAGGTGAAATAAATACTTTTAAAAAAGTGATACTGAATTGTGTTTGGTTGTCAATGCAACCAAATATCAACATTTGAAGGAGTTGTTTCTTCTGCTTGGATAGCTCTCTCTGTGACACTGTCTGCCTTTTATTCCAGTTTGTCTACAAGATAATAACTGAAATGTTGTCTTCATTTTAACCAAAAATATAAGTTAAAGAATAGGACTACATCAAATCAAACTTTAAATGTACTTTAAATACAGTTGGATTGATTTAATTATATTCTTTAACATACATTTTTGGTTGAGATGGAGATCCAACATATTTATTATGAAATCAACCAATGCTTGACACCAATATGCATTGTCTATTTTTAGTTTAATCCTGGGCTGAATTTAAACAATAGCTGTTGATGACTTCCCAAATACTGTATGTGATTGATAAAGTATGGTTACACTTCATCTGCTCTGTTCAAAATCAAATGCGCCAAATACGACAAGTGTAGACTTTACTGTGAAATGCTTACGTACAAGCCCTTTCCCAACAATGCAGTTAAAAAATAGAAAATGTACAAACAGATAAAAAGAAAACATTAACACAATAAAAGAACAATAATGAGGCTATATACAGGCTATACACAAGGAGTATCGGTACTGAGTCAGTGTACTGGGGTACGAGGTAGTTGGGGTGATTCATGAAAGTTAAAATGTACATGTAGGTTTGGTTAAGTGATTGAAGTACTATGTACATGTAGGTAGGGGTGAAAAGCAGAAAGTCTGGGTAGCCGTTTAATTAACTGTTCAAAAGTCTTATGGCTTTGGGGTAGAAACTGTTCAGGAGTCTTTTGGTCCCAGACTTGACGCTCCAGTACGGCTTGCCGTGCGGTAGCAGAGAGAACAGACTGTGACTTGGGTGATGGAGTATTTGACCATTTTTTGGGCCTTCCTCTGACACCACCTGGTATAGAGGTCCTGGATGGCAGGGAGCTCAGTCCCTCTGTTGAATCTAGCCTTTGGAATGACTTTGATAGCAACAGTGAATCTATTAAGTTAAGATTTCTCAACAATCATTCTCATGATAGCACGTTGGTTATAGTCAGTAACAAATATCAAAGCTAAGCCGTGCTTGGCTACAACTCTGGATGGGTTAAAACTTGGTTAAAACTCGGGATAGCTGTAGATAGATCAACTACAGTGGATATTGTGTTGAAGATCAGATGTTGTTTCCAATGTACAAATTCAACATATTTTATACAAGGTTTGTCTATGTTGAAAATTCGTTACCGGGATGACATAATCCTGTGGTTGAAATTTTACCCTCAAAACACCAGTTTACGTTGATAACTTTTTTCAAATCCAATGTATTTCCCACGTAGATTCCACGTCACAATTGGCAAATTACGTTGAAACAACCAGTTTGTGCCAAGTGGATAGCCTTACGGTTTGTGTAATTAAATAACAAGAAAATACAGGTAATACATATATAGTCTTAGTTTCATTGGTTTAAGGACTGAGAAAATGCTATATTTTTATCAGAACTGTTTATTTGGAACAAATTCCAATTCCAAAATTAGAATTCCAAATTCGAAGTGTAAAAAAGTCATTGGACAACCAATCTTTAACATATTTCAAAAGCTGCAGACCCTGAAGCTGTGTCCCTGTCAATGTCCAATAATAATTTCAGTTTCGAAATACTTACTCTGTTGCGCTTCAGTTGATCTGTGAAGCAAAAACACAAGCAGAAAGCTCAACAAGGTCCTCAAAGTAAAGTGTGGATATTTCTTCTCCATTGCCCTGTTCAATTGTCCGATCAATCCTAATGAAATAAGGTAGGAATAGCAGGGCTTTTGTACCGACTTGTACTTGTCCGCATAAAGCAGTGACTATATGGCCTGAGGAGAGAGGACTGACTTTAGTCTCCACCTTTGTGACTATAAGGCGTATCTGCTGTTTTATGATCAGAGGAGAGGAGCATGTCTCTGGTGGACTTTCCACCCTCATAAAGATACAAATCTGTTGTGGAGAAATCATACAATAATAAGAGCCACACGACTCGTGTTTCACTCCTACATGAAAGCGGATCTGTTTTTGAGGTTGAGATGAGATCTATTTGTCTGATCATTATATGAGAAATTGCACGTTATCTGTTTTGAGGGCAGTATGGGAGAAAGGGATGGACCTTTTTGTCCTATAAGCTATAGTGTCCAGAGAATAGAACACAGCTGTTGTAAAGTATAGTGAATAACCTGTAAGAAGAAATCATGTGAGGCATGATGACCTCCCTAAACTTGGAGGCTTAAGCCCATGTAAAAATGATTTGATATATTTGTCATATTTTCTATTATGGAACTACTCGGCCACCGGGTCTGAATGACAATGAAAACAGGAATGTGTGGTGGCCTTTTGTCACTAGCAACAAACTTCATGACTGTATGCTGTAAATGTACAACAACCATCCACATGAGGACAACAAATATCAGGAGTTACAAAGGCCTATATTACTGACTATCCAAATATCAATGTTACCTACTGCAGACACTACTTTAATGATTTGGGGAGAATTAGATCCATGTGACATCCATAAATGTATTTAAGACTTGGGCCAAACACCGTAAGGCAGAATTCAAGACGGCATCATATTAATTATCAGGTTTCAACAGGGGCAGGCAAACGACAGGTCAAGGCAGGCAGGGGTCGATAATCCAGAGTAGCGGAAAAGGTACAGGACGGCAGGCAGGCTCAGGCTCAGAGTCAGGACAGGCAAAGGTCAAAACCAGGAGAGCGAGAAAAAGAGAGACGGGGAAAAACAGGAGCTGAGAAAACCACTGGTTGACTTGAACAAACAAGACGAACTGGCACAGACTGATTGAAAATACAGGTATAAATACCCAGGGGATAAGTGGGGAAGATGGGCAACACCTGGCGGGGGGTGGAGGCAAGCACAAGGACTGGTGGAACATATCAGGGCATGACAATAATAAGGAAATGATTAGGAGAAGATTGTTTCATCGTTTCGATGAAAAATGCTGGAGGACCTTTGAACGGGTGGAACACAAGGGCGTTTACTATAGGATATAACCTAGTTTCAGAGATCATTTTACTCCTGTTCAGTCTCACTGTGCTCATCTGTGACTACACCACAAGACTATTCAACTCCACCCACTAAGTGCCACTGTCATACTTGGATGATTTTCATTATTTGTTTTTATGTCGTTTTATGTAGTTATGTAGGTCGGGTGTGTGGACTGACTTTGACCAGATAGTGGCAAAAAGAAAGCCAGTATGCCTATACTAGCGGCGGTCGGTGCCGTTTAAGATGAGGAAGGACAATTTGTTTTCTTCTCAAGAGCATGGCCTTTTTTTCTATTACAGCATTTTGGATGTCATTAATATTCCATTCGCCTGTTTCTATGTAACAGTGACAGGTTTAGGCTACAACATGATTCTCAAATTTTCCCAATACCTATCATGAGGTTGCTACAGCCTATAAATGAAAGTTTACACAATAGGTGCACACAGCTCGAGAGAAAAATTTGAGGTGATGGACAGTAACACATGGTCAGACAGTGACATATACTGCCTTGCTCACTCTTGCCTGCATCTAGCTGATCTAGGGTGTAAGAATTAGTCCAACAGTTGCAAACGAGAGTTTCTATTGGACAAATTCAAGCATGTTTATCTCCATTTCTTTTTCAATTGAATCGGCGTAATAAATACACCCCTGATCACACGTAAACACAGTTCACGTTCATAGCAGCTACGTTGTATTCCTTCTTGCATCTACATGCTCTCCTCCTCTTACCTTTTCCCTTCACTTGTGGACTTCAATGCACAACACATCAGCTGTATGTGACCAGGTCCAAAAAATCTTTCCATGCCAAACCATATCATAACCGCTACACACAGCCTATATCATTGTCACAATACTAGGTAAAAGGCTTACCTTGACTTGGAAGAGTTCCAGTGTTGTGTTGGATAATCGTAGCCAGCTAGCTAATATAGCATCCCTCTGTTTGAGCCAGGTGTTTGAGTAGGCTAAACTAGATAGCTGCATTTGCTAGATAAGTGAAAGAAAACATTTTAAAAAGTATATCTCTTCTCTCTCTTGCTTCTCCTTAATTTTTGAAGAAATTAATTTGTTCAAAACTGTTCAACTATTGTCTGTCTCTCTCTTTGAGTCAACTACTCACCACATTTTATGCACTGCAGTGCTAGCTAACTGAAGCTTTTGCTTTCAGTACCAGATTCATTCTCTGATCCTCTGATTGGATGGACAACATGTCAGTTCATGCTGCAAGAGCTCTGATAGGTTGGAGGACATCCTCCAGAAGTTGTCATAATTACTGTGTAAGTCTATGAAAGGGGGCGAGGACCATAAGCCTCCTAGGTTTTGTATTGAAGTCAATGTACCCAGAGGAGAATGGAAGCTAGCTGTTGTCTGGCTACACCATGATGCAACCCTACAGAGTGCTGGTGAGGCATCTGTAGACTTTCATTTCAAAACTGTGTTTTAATCAATTACTTGGTGACGTGAATATATTTCGTATAGTTTTATCTAAAAAGGATAACTTTTTAAATGTTTCAGGATTTCTATTTTTATGAAATTCACTGAGCAGGATAGTCCTCCCCTTCCTCCTCTGAGGAGTATTCACTGGCCTATATACAAAGTACTCAGAGTACAGGTGAGACCTCTGATAACCAACTCTGTGTTATGCATGTCAGGATGTCTGTATGTCTGTTGCTTCAAGTACACGTTTAATTCATAAGTCCTTTCGCAGTTCTGCGCATTATTGTCACGTTCCTGACCTGTTTTCTGTTGTTTTGTATGTGTTTAGTTGGTCAGGACGTGAGCTGGGTGGGAATTCTATGATGTGTGTCTAGTTTGTCTGTTTCTATGTCAGCCTAGTGTGGGTTCTCAATCAGAGACAGATGGTAGTCGTTGTCTCTGATTGAGACTCATAAATAGGAGGCTTGTTTTGTGTTGGGATTTTGTGGGTGTTTGTTACCTGTCTCTGTGTTTGTGTTCTGCACCAGATAGGTCTGTATCGGTTTTGCACATTTGTTATTTTGTATGTTGTTTGTAGTGTTTCACTTGTTCTTGTATTAAACATGTTGAACACTAGCCGCGCTGCACTTTGGTCCTCTCCTTCACCCCTGGAAGAAAACCATTACAATTATGTTCATGTTCATTATATGCATTGTGTAGATTCGTTGACCCTGGTCATTTGGCCTGAGGAAGACTGTTGTCACCAAGCACATTGATTCACAACAATAAAAAAGAACCTGCAGCTCATTGATGGATGACTGGAAAAATAACCATTGAGACACTTTGAACCAACACTTAAAGCAGGAAACTTGTTATCAGATCAATGTGCAAAGAAAAGAGGTTAGTCCATGACAGTCTTTATATAGTATCAGTCCATGACAGTCTTTATATAGTATCAGGTATCAGTCCATGACAGTCTTTATATGGTATCAGGTATCAGTCCATGACAGTCTTTATATGGTATCAGGTATCAGTCCATGACAGTCTTTATATAGTATCAGGTATCAGTCCATGACAGTCTTTATATGGTATCAGGTATCAGTCCATGACAGTCTTTATATAGTATCAGGTATCATTTTACACACCCAGTCTACAGATACTCAGTGGTGGAAAAAGTACTCAATTCTCATACTTGAGTAAAAGTAACTATACCTTCATAGAAAAGGACTCAAGTAAAAGTGAAAGTCCAGTGAAATACAACTTGAGTAAAAGTCTAAAAGTATTTGGTTTTAAATACACTTAAGTATCAAAGAAAATGTAATCGCTAAAATATACTAAAGTATCAAAAGTAAAAAATAAAAGTATGATTAATTAAAAATTCCTTACATTAAGCAAACCAGACGGCACAATTTTCTTGTTTGTTTTGTTTACAGATAGCCAACAAAGCATTTGTGTTTAGGCGGTCCGCCAGATCAGAGGCTGTTGGGATGACCAGGGATGTTCTCTTGATAAGTGTGCGAATTGGACCCTTTTCTGTCCTGCTAAGCATTCAAAATGTAACGAGTACTTTTGGGTGTCAGGAAAAAAGTATGCAGTAAAAAGTACATCATTTTCTTTAGGAATGCAGTGAAGTAAAAGTAATAGTTTAAAAAATATGAATAGTAATGTAAGTACAAATACCACAAAAAACGACTTAAGTAGTACTTTAAAGTATTTTTACTTAAGTACTTTACACCACTGCAGATACTTGGGTAACACTTTCTAATAACGTTAATAAACTGGCCATTACTTAAGATTTTATAAATGCTCATTACTTGTAATGTTTATAAATGTTTTTAAATGTACATATTGATAAATAGTTTGTTAATGCTTAATCATGAAAGTTACTGTGCTATTGTAAAGTGGTACAGACACTGGTGATACAGGTGGGAAACTAGATATCTAAATCACTATGACAACTTATAAATAACTACAGATTAGCCTAATTCATACTCACAAAATATATTTATTACACCCTGAGACCTCTAAATAGCATATGATTGATTAAACATCACATCTAATAGAATAGTATCTTAAAATGTCTAAACAATCCATTGTTTACTACTGTAACATTAGGTAGTCAGTCTTCCATGGTAGTCCAGTTGGAGAGACGTCAGTCGTTTCCCGCATTTCCATCCCTGTTGTCCTCCAGTTACAACTCAGTTATAACTCAGTCTGCCCAATGGTAGACATTGGGACACATGTACTGCTTTAACAGCAGGTTGACCTCTGTATCTGCTCCTAACCCACTGTGGACAAGCATGCAGTGATACATTGATATATGAAATTATTATGAGTTTTGACACGTACAGCAGGAAACACCAACACATATGGAAATGAATATGTTTGTTTACTCTGTTCATGTTCTGTTACAGGCAGAGAGAGAGAGAGAGAGAGAGATGGAGAGAAAGAGAGAGAGAGAGAGAGAGAGAGAGAGAGAGAGAGAGGTAGATAGGTAGATAGGTAGATAGATAGATAGATATAAATGAGAAAGCAAATGAGAAAGAGAGAGAGAGAGAAAGTAAGAGAGAGAGAGAGAGAGAGAGAGAGAGAGAGAGAGAGAGAGAGAGAGATGGAGAGAAAGAGAGAGAGAGAGAGAGAGAGAGAGAGAGAGAGAGAGAGAGAGAGAGAGAGAGAGAGAGAGAGAGGTAGATAGGTAGATAGGTAGATAGGTAGATAGATGGATAGATATAAATGAGAAAGCAAATGAGAAAGAGAGAGAGAGAGAAAGTAAGAGAGAGAGAGAGAGAGAGAGAGAGAGAGAGAGAGAGAGAGAGAGAGAGAGAGAGAGAGAGAGAGAGAGAGAGAGAGAGAGAGAATATGATGACCCTGATGATGTCATAAAAAATAGAGCTGTATAAAACAGACATCCACATTCAAGTCAACGTTACGTGATAGTAATTATATTTCTATGAGTGACATTACCTTTTCTTAACACTCTGCATGCGTTGGAGGAAGGCGCAGATTGAGCTGTGCTTTGCTTTGGACCTCAGGTACTCAGCGTATCGGTTGGAGAACTCGATATCCCCCAACTGTCTCGTCTGTGGGCCTGATCTTCTAGATTGACTGGAATAGTAGGCAGATCAATGAAGTGGTAGAAACATTAGTACTAGTGCTTATCTTGATATGGTCTCATTAGAATATTTAACCAATGCAGTTACAGTGGCATGCAAAAGTATTCACCCCCTTGGCATTTTTCCTATTTTGTTGCCTTACAACCTGGAATTAAAATAGATTTTGGGGGGGGGGTATGTATCATTTGATTTACACAACATGCCTACTACTTTGAAGATGCAAAATATGATTTATTGTGAAACAAACAAGAAATAAGACAAAAAGCATATCTATTCACCCCCTAAGTCAATACTTTGTAGAGACACCTTTTGCAGCAATTACAGCTGCAAGTCTCTTGGGGTATCTCTATAAGCTTGGCACATCTAGCCACTGGGATTTTCGCCCATTTTTCAAGGCAAAACTGCTCTAGCTCCTTCAAGTTGGATGGGTTCCGCTGGTGTACAGCAATCTTTAAGTCATACCTGTCACGTTCCTGACTTGTTTTCTGTTAGTTTTTGTATGTGTTAGTTGGTCAGGACGTGAGTTTGGGTGGGCAGTCTATGTTTTCTGTTTCTATGTTGGTTTAAAGGGTGACCTAATATGGCTCTCAATTAGAGGCAGGTGTTCTTCATTTCCTCTGATTGAGAGTCATATTAAGGTAGGTGTTTTCACACTGTTTGTTTGTGGGTGGTTGTCTCCTGTGTCAGTGTTTGTCGCACCATACGGGACTGTTCGGTTTGGTTGTACATCGTTCTTTTTGTGTAGTCTATTTTCCCTGTTCGTGCGTTCTTCGTGTTATATGTAAGTTCATATAGTTCAGGTCTGTCTACGTTTTCGTTTTGTTATTTTGTAATATTCCAAGTGTTTTTCCCGTGTTTCGTCGTTGTCCTAAATAAATATTATGTATTCACAATCTGCTGCATCTTGGTTCAATCCCTGCTCCTCCTCTTCGGATGAAGACTACTGATGAGGACTACCGTTACAATACCACAGATTCTCAATTGGATTGTGGTCTTGGCTTTGATTAAGCCATTCCAAGACATTTAAACGTTTCCCCTTAAACCCCTCGAGTGTTGCTTTAGCAGTATGCTTAGGGTCATTGTCCTGCTGGAAAGCGGTCTCAAATCTCTGGAAGACTGAACAGGTTTCCCTCAAGAATTTCTCTGTATTTAGCGCCATCCATCATTCCTTCAATTCTGACCAGTTTCCCAGTCCCTGCCGATGAAAAACATCCCCACAGCATGATACTGGTTGGGATGTTGTTCTCGGGGTGATGAGAGGTGTTGGGTTTGCGCCAGACATAGCGTTTTCCTTGATGGCCAAAAAGTAAACTTTTTGTCTCATCTGACAAGAGTTCCTTCGTCCATATGTTTGGGGAGTCTCCCACATACCTTTTGGCGAACACCAAACCTGTTTGCTCATTGTTTTCTTTAAGCAATGGCTTTTTTCTGGCCACTCTTCCATAAAGCCCAGCTCTGCTCTGTGCACGGCTTAAAGTGGTTATATGGACAGATACTCCAATCTCCGCTGTGGAGCTTTGCAGCTCCTTCAGGGTAACCTTTGGTCTCTTTGTTGCCTCTCTATTTAATGCCGTCCTTGCCTGGTCCGTGAGTTTTGGTGGGTGGCTGTCTCTTGGCAGGTTTGTTGTGATGCCATATGTTTTACATTTTTTAATAATGGATTTAATGGTGTTCCATGGGATGTTCAAAGTTTTTGATATTTTTTTCTAACCCAACCCTGATCTGTACTTCTCCACAACTTTGTCCCTGACCTGTTTGGAGAGCTCCTTGGTCTTCATGGTGCCGCTTGCTTGGT
Organism: Salvelinus fontinalis; assembly: GCF_029448725.1. NCBI lineage: Eukaryota > Metazoa > Chordata > Actinopteri > Salmoniformes > Salmonidae > Salvelinus > Salvelinus fontinalis. The sequence goes on from NC_074669.1 coordinate 9,843,065, forward strand.
GTTTGCCCCTTGCTTAGTGGTGTTGAAGACTCTGGGGCCTTTCAGAACAGGTGTATATATACTGAGATCATGTGACAGATCATGTGACACTTAGATTGTACACAGGTGGACTTTATTTAACTAATTATGTGACTTCTGAAGGTAATTGGCTGCACCAGATTATATTTAGGGGCTTCAAAGCAAAGGGGGTGAATACATATGCACACACCACTTTTCCGTTTTTGATTTTTTAGCATTTTTTGAAATAAGTAATTTTTTTGCATTTCACGTTTGCTATTTTGTGTATGTCCATTACATGAAATCCAAATAAAAATCAATTTAAATTACAGGTTGTAATGCAACAACAATAGGAAAAACGCACAGGGGGATGAATACTTTTGCAAGGCACTGTATATGTAACACATATATATAAGCCCCCATAGTGAGATAAATTGTTTTTTAAGAGGAGCATGGATGGGGCTTCTGTGTAACCTACCTCAGTCTGGCCTCAACTAGGGCATCCACATAGTTCCTGGCGAACAGGGACTGGGTGTTTAAATGACTGATCTCCCTCCTGATGATCCCCTCCAGATCCCCCTGGTTACTGTGGTAATGATATGATATTACGTTTGTGGAATAACACACACCAGCTAGCAACACTGGCTACACATATACATATGTATGAAATTACGTATTTGCAGGGGACCAAAGGTATTGAAATCCAGATCAGGCAAGGTGAGCTATAAATGAGTGGACAAGAAAATCGTACCTCTCCCACAGAGGAAGGGATGCTGTATGGTGGAAGAGAATGGTTGTGAGCAGTATCATCTGTCCCATACTGATGAGAAAGGCCATGATGTTACCCTGGAAAAATACTTCAATAGTTTGGAACTAACAAGACAGATGTTCTATAGTAGGTCTAGTATTCAAGTCACATAATCTGACCACCCAAAAATATATTTTAAATAATAATACTGTGCATGATACATTTTCCAAGATCTGAGCACAAACACAATAGTGATACACTAACAATCCTAACAGTAGCAGCGACTCAACCACTTAGGTTGTGTTTAGACAGGCAACCCAAATATTATATGTTTTCCACTAATTGGTCTTTCTTGACCAATCACATCAGCTCTGAAAAAGATCTGATGTGAAAAGGTCTGATGTGATTTTTCAAAAAAACAATTAGTGGAAATAATATCAGAACTGGGCTGCCTGTCTAAATACAGCCTTAGAAGCCCCTGCAATTGCTCCACAGATCTAATAGAGAGGAACAAGGAAAGTACTCACCTTGGTCTGGAGTGGCATGAAGCAGAAGAGTGACCGGCACCTCAGAGAAAATGTAGGGTCCCTCTGTGTGGTCGTCTTATGTATCCCTGGACGTTATTGACCCCCTTCACAGAACCGACGCCAGTGATGTCAACCGCCCGCTTCACATTCAGACTGACCCCCTTTGCCCGTCTGACACATACTATTTATTGTCGTTCATATTTGCTGATGTAATTAAATCTCTGTTATTCGTGTTCTAATCAGGGCATGATGGTCCTGTTTGTGTACTTTGTTTAATAGAGATCAATCACATTGCCGGTCTTCACTTCCTTAATTGGTTTGAACTGCTGCAGATTGCTACTATTGGTCATGTCACATGGGTGTTTTCACATGATGAAATCAGAGAAAAAAATCTATGTCATTGATTGCTTGACATACATTAGACACCTAGGAGTGAATCCCAGATTAACACGTGTTTAGTTTGCTTCATTGGCACTGAAAACGGACACGTCAATGTGGCAGATGTATCAATTACAAGTACTGTGTAAGAGTCTCTGACCAGTCAAGTCAGTTTTGACAGCCATCATTTAAGATTCAACAGCAAATGCCTCTATGAGTGTGATGGTGTGTGATTGCCTACATATATCTGGAGGTCCATCAGTCCACAACCTGATCATGCTGGATCTGTTGCATTATTTCTATATTGTATCTGGCAACAATGTAATACTGTTGGGAACAAAAACAACCGTAGATGGCAGCACGGAGCCACCATAGCCAGAATCATCCATGCAGGCTGAACATATACAGTACCAGTTAAAAGTTTGGGCAAACCAAACCAAACATTCAAGGGTTTTTCTTTATTTTTACTATTTTCTACATTGTAGAATAATAGTGAAGACATCATGTCTGGAATCATGTAGTAACCAAAAAAGTGTGAAACAAATCAAAATATATTTTATATTTGAGATTCTTCAAAGTAGCCACCGTTTGCCTTGATGACAGTTTTCCACTCTTGGCATTCTCTCAACCAGTTTCATGAGGTAGTCACCTGGAATGCATTTCCAACAGTCTTAAAGGAGTTCCCACATATGCTGAGCACTTGTTGCCTGCTTTTACTTCACTCTGCGGTCCAACTCATCCCAAACCATCTCAATTGGGTTGAGGTTATGTGATTGTGGAGGCCAGGTCATCTGATGCAGCACTCCATCACTCTCCTTCTTGGTCAAATAGCTCTTACACAGCCTGGAGGTGGTGTTTGGCTCATTGTCCTGTTGAAAAACAAATGATAGTCCCACTAAGCGCAAACCAGATGGGACGGCGTATTGCTGCAGAATGCTGTGGTAGCCATGCTGCTTAAGTGTGCCTTGAATTCTAAATAAATCACAGTCAGTGTCACCAGCAAAGCAAAGGGTCTGGGAAGCCATTTGATTAGATGTTCAGGAGTCTTATGGCTTGGGAGCAGGGGGAACTCCGTGCGGTAGCAGAGAGAACGGTCTATGACTAGGGTGGCTGGAGTCTTTGACAAATTTTAGGGCCTTCCTCTGACACCGCCTGGTATAGAGGTCCTGGATGGCAGGAAGCTTGGCCGCAGTGATGTCCTGGGCCGTACGCACTACCCTTTGTAGTGCCTTGCTGTCGGAGGCCGAGCAATTGCCATACAAGGCAGTGATGGAACCAGTCAGGATGCTCTCGATGGTGCAGATGTAGGATCTTTTGAGGATCTGAGGACCCATGCCAAATCTTTTCAGTGTCCTGAGGGGGAATAGGTTTTGTCGTGCCCTCTTCACGAATGTCTTGGTGTGCTTGGACCACGTTAGTGTGTTGGTGATGTGGACACCAAGGAACTTTAAACTCTCAATATATGGCTGATCTAGACGTTATTGCCTCTGTAACCATCCAAGACAGACAGAGTAATTATAAGGTATTTAGAGCTGCTTCCAGTAACATCTCTCTCTCTCTCTGTGTATGTTAAGGCTGTCGCTCTCCTCATCCTCGGATGAGGTGAGGAGAGAAGGATCTTCAGACCAAAATGCGGTTTGCGGGAAATAAGCCATCTTTTATTTTATAACAACGAAAAACTGATGATGATGGCAACACGAACACAAACACTATAACAAACTTACAAAATAACAAAACGACGTAGAACGACACCTGAACATAAACTCACATCAATAAACGTAAACTCACGGACAGGAACGTTACATCAAAACACACGAACAGCCCAAACAGTCCCGTATGTGAAAATACATCGACAACGACGAAGACATCACAGGAGACAATCACCCACCAACAAACAGTGAGAATGCCCTACCTAAATATGACTCTTGATTAGAGGAAAACGCAAACCACCTGCCTCTAATCAAGAGCCATACCAGGCAAACCAAAACCAACATAGAAACAAATAACATAGACTGCCCACCCAAAACTAACACCCTGACCATAAACACATAAAAACAACATAAAACAGGTCAGGACTGTTACAGTACCCCCCCCTCAAGGTGCGAACGCCGGGCGCACCAGCACAAAGTCCAGGGGAGGGTCCGGGTGGGCAGTTGACCACGGTGGTGGTTCCGGCTCAGGACGCTGTCCCCACACCACCATAGTCACTCCCCTCTTCTGTCTACCCCTTCCACTGACCACCCTAAAACTACTTTCCCCTAAATAAACAGCCAGCACCGGGACAAGGGGCAGCACCGGGACAAGGGGTAGCACCGGGACAAGGGGCAGCACCGGAACAAGGGGCAGCACCAGGATAAGGACCAGCACCGGGACAAGGGGCAGCACCGGGACAAGGGGCAGCACCGGGACAAGGGGCAGCACCGGGACAAGGGGCAGCACCGGGACAAGGGGCAGCACCGGGACAAGGGGCAGCACCGGGACAAGGGGCAGCACCGGGACAAGGGGCAGCACCGGGACAAGGGGCAACACCGGGACAAGGGGCAGATCCCGGCTGAAGGACTCTGGCAGGTCCTGTTTGGACGGCTCTGGCAGGTCCTGGCTGGACGGCTCTGGCAGGTCCATGCAGGCTGACGGCTCTCGACACTCATGGCAGACTGACGGCTCTCTACGCTCATGGCAGGCTGACGGCTCTCGACACTCATGGCAGGCTGACGGCTCTCGACGCTCATGGCAGGCTGACGGCTCTCGACGCTCATGGCTCTCTGACGGCTCTGGCTGCTCATGGCTCTCTGACGGCTCTGGCTGCTCATGGCTCTCTGACGGCTCTGGCTGCTCATGGCTCTCTGACGGCTCTGGCTGCTCATGGCTCTCTGACGGCTCTGGCTGCTCATGGCTCTCTGACGGCTCTGGCTGCTCATGGCTCGCTGGCGGCTCTGGCTGCTCATGGCTCGCTGGCGGCTCTGGCAGATCCTGTCTGGTTGGCGGCTCTGGCAGATCCTGTCTGGTTGGCGGCTCTGGCAGATCCTGTCTGGTTGGTGGCTCTGGCAGATCCTGTCTGGCGGGCGGCTCCTGTCTGGCTGACGGCTCTAGCGGCTCCTGTCTGGCGGATGGCTCTGTAGGCTCATGGCAGACGGGCGGCTTTGCAGGCTCATGGCAGACGGGCGGCTTTGCAGGCTCCTGGCAGACGGATGACTCAGATGGCGCTGGGGAGACGGATGGCTCAGATGGCGCTGGGGAGACGGATGGCTCAGATGGCGCTGGGGAGACGGATGGCTCAGATGGCGCTGGGGAGATGGATGGCTCTGTAGGAAGGAGAAGGAGAGACAGCCTGGTGCGTGGTCTAGGCACTGGCTGCGCTGGAGAGGAGGAAACAGCAGGAGAGAGAACCCGGAGAGACAGCCTGGTACGGGGGGCTGCCACCGGAGGACTGGTACATGGAGGTGGCACCGGGTCTACCGGACCGTGAAGGAGGACTCGTGCTCTTGAGCACCGAGCCTCCCCAACCTTACCAGGTTGAATTGACCCCGTAGCCCTGCCAGTGCGGCGAGGTGGAATAGCCCGCACTGGGCTATGCAGGCGAACCGGGGACACCACCTGTAAGGCTGGTGCCATGTACACCGGCCCGAGGAGACGTACTGGAGACCAGATACGTTGGGCCGGCTTCATGGCACTCGGCTCGATGCCCAACCTAGCCCTCCCAGTGCGGCAAGGTGGAATAGCCCGCACTGGGCTAAGCACGCGTACTGGGGACACCGTGCGCTTTACCGCATAACACGGTGTCTTACCAGTACGACGCCTTCTACCTCCACGGTAAGCACGGGGAGTTGGCTCGGGTATCCTACCCGGCTTTGCCACACTCCTCGTGTGCCCCCCCCCAAGAAATTTTTTGGTCTGACTCACGGGCTCCCAACCGCGTCGTCGCGCTGCCTCCTCATACCAGCGCCGCTCAGCCTTCGCTGCTTCCAATTCCTCCTTTGGACGGCGATATTCCCCTGGTTGAGCCCAAGGTCCTCTACCGTCCAGGATCTCCTCCCAAGTCCAGAAGTTCTTGTTGCTCCGTCGAGCATTCCCATACCGCTTGGTCTTAGCGAGGTGGGTGATTCTGTTAAGGCTGTCGCTCTCCTCATCCTCGGATGAGGTGAGGAGAGAAGGATCTTCAGACCAAAATGCGGTTTGCGGGAAATAAGCCATCTTTTATTTTATAACAACGAAAAACTGATGATGATGGCAACACGAACACAAACACTATAACAAACTTACAAAAATAACAAAACGACGTAGAACGACACCTGAACATAAACTCACATCAATAAACGTAAACTCACGGACAGGAACGTTACATCAAAACACACGAACAGCCCAAACAGTCCCGTATGTGAAAATACATCGACAACGACGAAGACATCACAGGAGACAATCACCCACCAACAAACAGTGAGAATGCCCTACCTAAATATGACTCTTGATTAGAGGAAAACGCAAACCACCTGCCTCTAATCAAGAGCCATACCAGGCAAACCAAAACCAACATAGAAACAAATAACATAGACTGCCCACCCAAAACTAACACCCTGACCATAAACACATAAAAACAACATAAAACAGGTCAGGACTGTTACAGTGTATGTACACTACAGTTCAAAAGTTTGGTGTCATTTAGAAATGTCCTTGTTTTCCATGAAAACATACATGAAATTATTTGCAAAATGAATAGGAAATATAGTCAAGACATTGACATGGTTATAAATAATGATTTTTATTGAAATAATAATTGTGTCCTTCAAACTTTGCTTTCGTCAAAGAATCCTCCATTTGCCGCAATTACAGCCTTGCAGACCTTTGACATTCTAGTAGTCAATTTGTTGAGGTAATCTGAAGAGATTTCACCCCTTGCTTTCTGAAGCACCTCCCACAAATTAGATTGACTTGATGGACACTTCTTATGTACCATATGGTCAAGCTGCTCCCACAACAGCTCAATAGGGTTGAGATCCGGTGACTGTGCTGGCCACTCCGTTATAGACAGAATACCAGCTGACTGCTTCTTCCCTAAATAGTTCTTGCATAGTTTGGAGCTGTGCTTTGGGTCATTGTCCTGTTGTAGGAGGAAATTGGCTCCAATTAAGCACCGTCCACAGGGTATGGCATGGCGTTGCAAAATGGATAGCCTTCCTTCTTCAAGATCCCTTTTACCCTGTACAAATCTCCCCCTTTTCCACCACCTAAGCCCCCTCAGACCATCACATTGCCTGCAACATGCTTGACAGATGGCGTTTAGCACTCCTCCAGCATCTTTACATTTTTTCTGCGTCTCACGAATGTTCTTCTTTGTGATCCGAACACCTCAAACTTAGATTTGTCTGTCCATAACACTTTTTTTCCAACCTTCTCTGTCCACTGTCTGTGTTCTTTTGCCCACATTAATCTTTTATTTTTATTGGCCAGTCTGAGATAAGGCTTTTTCTTTGCAACTCTGCCAAGAAGGCCAGCATCCCGGAGTTGCCTCTTCACTGTTGATGTTGAGACTGGTGTTTTGGGGGTACTATTTAATGAAGCTACCAGTAGAGGACTTGTGAGGTGTCTGTTTTTCAAACTATACACTCTAATGTACTTGTCATCTTGCTCAGTTGTACACCGAGGCCTCCAACTCTTTCTATTCAGGTTAGAGCTAGTCTGTTCTGTGAAGGCAGTAGCACACAGCGTTGTACGAGATCTTCAGTTTCTTGGCAATTTCTCGCATGGAGTAGCCTTCATTTCTCAGAACAAGAATAGACTGATGAGTTTCAGAAGAAAGTTATTTGTTTCTGGCCATTTTAAGACTGTAATCGAACCCACAAATGCTGATGCTCCAAATACTCAACTAGTCTAAAGAAGGCCAGTTTTATTGCCTCTTTAACTACCACAACAGTTTTCTGCTGTGCTAACATAATTACAAAAGTGTTTTCTAATGATCAATTAGCCTTTTAAAATAATAAACTTGGATTAGATAACAACGTGCCATTCGAACACAGGAGTGATGGTTGCTGCTAATGGGCCTCTGTACGCATACGTAGATGTTACATAAAGAATCTGCCGTTTCCAGCTACAATAGTTATTTACAACATTAACCATGTCTACACTGTATGTCTGATCAATTTGATGTCATTTTAATGGACAAAAAATATGCTTGTCTTTCAAAAACAAGGACATTACTAAGTGACCTCAAACTTTTGAACATTAGTGTATGTATATACAGTTGAAGTCGGAAGTTTACATACACCTTAGCCAAATACATTTAGATTCAGTTTTTCACAATTCCTGACATTTAATCCTAGTAAATATTCACTGTCTTAGGTCAGTTAGGATAAAAACTTTATTTTAAGAATGTGAAATGTCAGAATAATTGTAGGGAGAATTATTTATTTAGCTTTTAGCTAAATATTTAGCTTTTAGCTTTTAGCTCTTTATTTCATTCATCACATTCCCAGTGGGTCAGAAGTTTACATACACTCAATTAATATTTGGTAGCATTGCCTTTCAATTGTTTAACTTGGGTCAAATGTTTCGGGTAACCTTCCGCAAGCTTCCCACAATAAGTTGGGTGAATTTTGGCCCATTCCTCCTGACAGAGCTGGTGTAACTGAGTCAGGTTTATAGGCCTCCTTGCTCTCACACGCTTTTTCAGTTCTGCCCACCTATTTTCTATAGGTTGAGGTCAGGGCTTTGTGATGGCCACTCCAATACCTTGACTTTGTTGTGCTTAAGCCATTTTGTCACAACTTTGGAAGTCTGCTTGGGGTCCTTGTCCATTTGGAAGACCCATTTGCGACCAAGCTTTAACTTCCTGACTTGTCTTGAGATGTTGCTTCAATATATCCACATACATTTCCTACCTGATTATGCCATCTATTTTGTGAAGTGCACCAGTCCCCTCTGCAGCAAAGCACCCCCACAACATAATGATGCCACGCCTGTGCTTCACGGTTGGGATGGTGTTCTTCGGCTTGCAAGCCTCCCCCTTTTTCCTCCAAACATAACGATGGTCATTATGGACAAACAGTTTTATTTTTGTTTTATCAGACCAGAGGATATTTCTCCAAAAAGTACAATCTTTGTCCCCATGTGCAGTTGCAAACTGTAGTCTGGCTTTTTTTATGGGGGTTTTGGAGCAGTGGCTTCTTCCTTGCTGAGAGGCCTTTCAGGTTATGTCGATATAGGACTTGTTTTACTGTTGACATAGATACTTTTGTACCTGTTTCCTCCAGCATCTTCACAAGGTCCTTTGCTGTTGTTCTGGGATTGATTTGCACTTTTCGCACCAAAGTATGTTCATCTCTAGGAGACAGAACACGTCTCCTTCCTGAGCGGTATGAAGGCTGCATGATGTTTAAACTTGCATACTATTGTTTGTACAAATGAACGTGGTACCTTCAGGCGTTTGGAAATTGCTCCCAAGGATGAACCAGACTTGAGGTCTTGGCTGATTTATTTTGATTTTCCCATGATGTCAAGCAAAGATGCATTGAGTTTGAAGGTAGGCCTTGAAATACATCCACAGGTACACCTCCAATTGACTCAAATTATGTCAATTAGCCTATCAGAAGCGTCTAAAACCATGACAACATTTTCTGGATTTTTCCAAGCTGTTTAAAGGCACAGTCAACTTAGCGTATGAAAACTTCTGATGCACTGGAATTATGATACAGTGAATTATAAGTGAAATAATCTGTCTGTAAACAATTGTTGGAAAAATGACTTGTGTCATGCACAAAGTAGATGTCCTAACCGACTTGCCAAAATTATAGTTTGTTAACAAGAAATGTGTGGAGTGGTTGAAAAACAAGTTTTATTGACTCCAACCTAAATATATGTAAACTTCCAACTTCAACTGTATATATACACTGCTCAAAAAAATAAAGGGAACACTTAAACAACACAATGTAACTCCAAGTCAATCACACTTCTGTGAAATCAAACTGTCCACTTAGGAAGCAACACTGATTGACAATAAATTTCACATGCTGTTGTGCAAATGGAATAGACAAAATGTGGAAATTATAGGCAATTAGCAAGACACCCCCAATAAAGGAGTGGTTCTGCAGGTGGTGACCACAGACCACTTCTCAGTTCCTATGCTTCCTGGCTGATGTTTTGGTCACTTTTGAATGCTGGCGGTGCTTTCACTCTAGTGGTAGCATGAGACGGAGTCTACAACCCACACAAGTGGCTCAGGTAGTGCAGCTCATCCAGGATGGCACATCAATGCGAGCTGTGGCAAGAAGGTTTGCTTTGTCTGTCAGCTTAGTGTCCAAAGCATGGAGGTGCTACCAGGAGACAGGCCAGTACATCAGGAGACGTGGAGGAGGCCGTAGGAGGGCAACAACCCAGCAGCAGGACCGCTACCTCCGCCTTTGTGCAAGGAGGAGAAGGTGGAGCACTGCCAGAGCCCTGCAAAATGACCTCCAGCAGGCCACAAATGTGCATGTGTCTGCTCAAACGGTCAGAAACAGACTCCATGAGGGTGGTATGAGGGCCCGACATCCACAGGTGGGGGTTGTGCTTACAGCCCAACACCGTGCAGGACGTTTGGCATTTGCCAGAGAACACCAAGATTGGCAAATTCGCCACTGACGCCCTGTGCTCTTCACAGATGAAAGCAGGTTCACACTGAGCACATGTGACAGACGTGACAGAGTCTGGAGACGCCATGGAGAACGTTCTGCTGCCTGCAACATCCTCCAGCATGACCGGTTTGGCGGTGGGTCAGTCATGGTGTGGGGTGGCATTTCCTTGGGAGGCCGCACAGCCCTCCATGTGCTCGCCAGAGGTAGCCTGACTGCCATTAGGTACCGAGATGAGATCCTCAGACCCCTTGTGAGACCATATGCTGGTGCGGTTGGCCCTGGGTTCCTCCTAATGCAAGACAATGCTAGACCTCATGTGGCTGGAGTGTGTCAGCAGTTCCTGCAAGAGGAAGGCATTGATGCTATGGACTGGCCCACCCGTTCCCCAGACCTGAATCCAATTGAGCTTATCTGGGACATCATGTCTCACTCCATCCACCAACGCCACGTTGCACCACAGACTGTCCAGGAGTTGGCGGATGCTTTAGTCCAGGTCTGGGAGGAGATCCCTCAGGAGACCATCCGCCACCTCATCAGGAGCATGCCCAGGCGTTGTAGGGAGGTCACACAGGCACGTGGAGGCCACACACACTACTGAGCCTCATTTTGACTTGTTTTAAGGACATTACATCAAAGTTGGATCAGCCTGTGGTGTGGTTTTCCACTTTAATTTAGAGTTCCACTTTAATTTTGACTCCAAATCCAGACCTCCATGGGTTGATAAATTTGATTTCCAATGATCATTTTTGTGTGATTTTGTTGTCAGCACATTCAACTATGTAAAGAAAAAAGTATTTAATAAGAATATTTCATTCATTCAGATCTAGGATGTGTTATTTTAGTGTTCCCTTTATTTTTTTGAGCAGTGTATATATATATATACACTGCTCAAAAAAATAAAGGGAACACTTAAACAACACAATGTAACTCCAAGTCAATCACACTTCTGTGAAATCAAACTGTCCACTTAGGAAGCAAAACTGAGTGACAATAAATTTGACATGCTGAATGCGCAAATGCAATAGACAAAAGGTGGAAATTATATCCAATTAGCAAGACACCCCAAAAAAAGGAGTGATTCTGCAGGTGGTGACCACAGACCACTTCTCAGGTCCTATGCTTCATGGCTGATGTTTTGGTCACTTTTGAATGCTGGCGGTGCTCTCACTCTAGTGGTAGCATGAGACGGAGTCTACAACCCACACAAGTGGCTCAGGTAGTGCAGTTCATCCAGGATGGCACATCAATGCGAGCTGTGGCAAAAAGGTTTGCTGTGTCTGTCAGCGTAGTGTCCAGAGCATGGAGGCGCTACCAGGAGACAGGCCAGTACATCAGGAGAAGTGGAGGAGGCCGTAGGAGGGCAACAACCCAGCAGCAGGACCGCTACCTCCGCCTTTGTGCAAGGAGGTGCACTGCCAGAGCCCTGCAAAATGACCTCCAGCAGGCCACAAATGTGCACTTACATTTGACGGAGGCAGCTATAGCAGGGCAGAAACTTTACAAACTGACTTGGCATCCTATGACGTTGCCACATTGAAAATCACTGAGCTCTTCAGTACAAGCAATTCTACTGCCAATGATTGTCTATGGAGATTGCACGGCTGTGTGCTCGGTTTTATACACCTGTCATTAGTGGTTGTGGCTGAAATAGCCAAATCAACTCATTTGAAGGTATGTCCACATACTTTTGGTCATGTAGTGTGTGTATTCCGGTTGATGTATTTTCAGACAGAGAGGGTCAAAGTCGTCTCTTGGGCTGTCCGCTTATCAGATGAGAAAAGTCCTAGGAACGTGATAATTGGATTAGTATCCACGTGTGATGTCCTTCCTTTTTGTCAGGAAAGTGCAAAGTAATGTTAATTCAGGATGGGGTTTTTGCGCCCTGCATCCTGAGAGTTTAAATAATCGCTAACCTCGCAATGGAACACTAATCAAATCAAAATCAAATCAAATGTTATTTTTAACATGCGCCAAATACAACAGGTGTAGACCTTACCGTGAAATGCTTACTTACAGGCCCTTATCCAACAATGCAGTTCAAGAAATAGAGTTGAGAAAATATTTACTAAATAAACTAAAGTAACACAATAAAATAACAATACCAAGGCTATATACGGGGGTACCGGTACCGAGTCAATGTGCAGGGGTACAAGTTAGTTAAGGTAATTTGTACATGTACAGTGGCAAGAGAAAATATGTGAACCCTTTGGAATTACCTGGATTTCTGCATAAATTGGTCATAAAATTCGATTTGATTGTAACGAATGTCGTACTCCTCCTCCTCCTCGGACGAGGAGAGGAGAGAGGGATCGGAAGACCAATGTGCAGCGAGGTATGTAGACATAATTAATTTATTTACAGACACGACGAACACTGACACGAACTATACTTGAAATATTTACAAAATAACAAACAACGTAGACTGACCTGAACATGCAAACTACATATAACGAAGCATGCAATGAACAGGGAAAAAACGAACGAGACGAGACAGTACCGTGTGGTGCAATAAACACAGACACAGCGACAATCACCCACAAACAAACAGTGAGAACAACCTACCTTAGTATGACTCTCAATCAGAGGAAACGCCAAACACCTGCCTCTAATTGAGAGCCATACCAGGCAACCCATTTACCCAACATAGAAACACAACACATAGAAATGCCCACCCAGCTCACGTCCTGACCAACAAAACAAAGGATTAACACAATAACTAGGGGCAGGACGTGACAGTACCCCCCCCCCAAGGTGCGGACTGCGACCGCACCACCTAAACCTATAGGGGAGAGTTTGGGTGGGCATCTGTCCGCGGCGGCGGCTCTGGCGCAGGACGTGGACCCCACTTCACCCTTGTCTTTGTCCGCTTCTGTGGCCTCCTCAAAGTGGCGACCCTTACCACCGACCTTGGACTGGGAACCCTAGACATGGGTCCCGCTGGACTTAGGGGCAGCCCCGGACTGAGGGACCAATCCGGACTGGCTGGCTCTGGCGGATCCTGGCTGGCTGGCTCTGGCGGATCCTGGCTGTCTGGCGGATCCTGGCTGGCTGACGGCTCTGGCGGATCCTGGCTGGCTGACGGCTCTGGCTGGTCATGGCTGGCTGACGGCTCTGGCTGGTCATGGCTGGCTGACGGCTCTGGCTGGTTATGGCTGGCTGACGGCTCTGGCTGGTCATGGCTGGCTGACGGCTCTGGCTGGTCATGGCTGGCTGACGGATCTGGCTGGTCATGGCTGGCTGACGGCTCTGGCTGGTCATGGCTGGCTGGCTCTGGCTGGACGGCTCTGGCTGGTCCTGGCCGTGTGGTGCAATAAACACAGACACAGCGACAATCACCCACAAACAAACAGTGAGAACAACCTACCTTAGTATGACTCTCAATCAGAGGAAACACCAAACACCTGCCTCTAATTGAGAGCCATACCAGGCAACCCATTTACCCAACATAGAAACACAACACATAGAAATGCCCACCCAGCTCACGTCCTGACCAACAAAACAAAGGATTAACACAATAACTAGGGTCAAAACGTGACATTGATATTCATCTAAGTCACAACAATAGACAAACACAGTCTGCTTAAACTAATAACACACAAACAATTATACGTTTTCATGTCTTTATTGAACACACCGTGTAAACATTCACAACGCAGGGTGGGAAAAGTATGTGAACCCTTGGATTTAATAACTAGTTGACCCTCCTTTGGCAGCAATAACCTCAACCAAACGTTTTCTGTAGTTGCGTATCAGACCTTGTAACGGTGCTCTAGCTCTTCCTCCTCCTCGGACGAGGAGAGGAGAGAGGGATCGGAAGACCAATGTGCAGCGAGGTATGAAGACATAATATTTATTAAAGTAAAGACGAAAAAACACGAAAACACTTTAACAAACTACAAAACAACAAACGACGTAGACGCACCTGAACATAAGAACTTACATATAACGAAGAACGCATGAAACAGGAACAGACTACATAAACCGAAAAAAACAAACAAACCGAAAACAGTCCTGTGTGGGGCAAGTACATAGACACAGACACAGGAGACAACCACCCACAACAAACAGTGTGAAAACACCTACCTTAATATGACTCTCAATTAGAGGAAACGCCAAACACCTGCCTCTAATTGAGAGCCATACCAGGCAACCCTTAAACAAACATAGAAACAGAAAACATAGACTGCCCACCCAAACTCACGTCCTGACCAACTAACACATGCAAAACTAACAGAAACAGGTCAGAAACGTGACAGACCTGCACAACGTCAGGAGGAATTTTGAACCATTCTTCTTTACAAAACTGTTTCAGTTCAGCAGTATTCTTGCGATGTCTGGTGTGAACTGCTCTCGTGGTCATGCCACAGCATCTCAATCAGGTTGAGGTCAGGACTCTGACTGGGCCACTCCAGAAGGCGTATTTTCTTCTGTTGAAGCCATTCTGTTGTTGATTTACTTCTGTGTTTTGGGTCGTTGTCCTGTTGCATCCCCCAACTTCTGTTGAGCTTCAATTGGTGGACAGATAGCCTTAGATTCTCCTGCAAAATGTCTTGATAAACATGTGAATTCATTTTTCAGTCTATGATAGGAAGCTGTCCAGGCCCAAACCATGATGCTCCCTCCACCATATTTAACAGTTGGGATGAGGTTTTGATGTTAGTTTGCTGTGCCTTTTTTTCTCCACACATAGTGTTGTGTGTTCCTTCCAAACAACTCAACTTTAGTTTCATCTGTCCACAGAATATTTTGCCAGTAGTGTTGTGGAACACCCAGGTGCTCTTTTGCGAACTTCAATGTTTTTTTTTAGACAGCAGTGGCTTCTTCTGTGGTGTCCTCCCATGAATACCATTCTTGTTTAGTGTTTTACGAATCGTAGACTCGTCAATAGAGAGGTTAGCACCTTCCAGAGATTTCTGTAAGTCTTCAGCTGACACTCTAGGATTCTTCTTCACCTCATTGAGCATTCTGCCCTGTGCTCTTGCAGTCATTTGCAGGATGGCCACTCCTAGGGAGAGTAGCAATA
Organism: Salvelinus fontinalis; assembly: GCF_029448725.1. Taxonomy (NCBI): domain Eukaryota; kingdom Metazoa; phylum Chordata; class Actinopteri; order Salmoniformes; family Salmonidae; genus Salvelinus; species Salvelinus fontinalis. The sequence goes on from NC_074669.1 coordinate 9,858,341, forward strand.
CTGCTGAACTTTCTCCATTTATAGACAATTTGTCTTACCATGGACTGATGAACATCAAGGCTTTTAGAGATACTTTTGTGACCCTTTCCAGCTTTATGCAAGTCAATAATTATTGATCTTAGGTCTTCTGAGTTCGCTTTTGTTCAAGGCATGGTTCACATCATGCAATGCTTCATGTGAATAGCAAACTCACATTTTGTGAGTGTTTTTTATATTGCAGGGCAGCTCTAACCAACATCTCCAATCTCGTCTCATTGATTGGACGCCAGATTAGTCCTGACTCCAATTAGCTTTTGGAGAAGTCATTAGCCTAGGGGTTCACATACTTTTCCCAACCTACACTGTGAATGTTTAAATGATGTATTCAATATAGACAGAAACATACAATAATTTGTGTGTTATTAGTTTATGCACACTGTGTTGGTCTATTGTTGTGACTTAGAGGAAGATCAGATCACATTTTCTGACCATTTTATGTGGAAATCCAGGTAATTCCAAAAGGTTCACATACTTTTTCTTGCAACTGTAGGTAGGGGTAAAGTGATTATGCATAGATAATAAACAGTGAGTAGCAGCAGTGTCTAGTCACTTTAATGTGTACATACTGTTTTATTCATTTCATATGTATATACTGTATTCTACTGTATTCTAGTCAATGCCACTCTGACATTGCTCATCCTAATATTTATATATTTCTTAACTCTATTATTTCACTTTTACATTTGTATGTGTTGTTGTGAATTGTTAGATACTACAGCACTGTTGGAGCTAGAAACACAAGCATTTCGCTACACCCGAAATTACATCTGCTAAATATTGGGGTGACCAATAACATTTAATGTGATATAAAGGGACTGAGTATTCTCTGGTCCGTTGAGCAATTGCCAACCAATCTCCTAATGTACATGTTGTATGTCATAGACTTAGATCATTTTGTATCTTTTTACATGAAAGACTTCTGGTATGTACTTCTTGATAACTGTATTCGTATTGCATAACTGTAATAAACTTGATTACTTTTAAATGGTTACGTATGGGAGTCCTCATATTTCAGAGTAATATTAATTGATTTATTATTTGAAGTAATAGTGTAGTGGTAAATGTTATTACACTATATATCGCATATGAATTGGGTTCTAACTGTGGATCCCTGCGATAAGAATAACTCAATTAAACAATACTGGAACTCTGATTGAAAGGATTACTGTAGCTCAAATATCTGGTTGGTTTTCTTAGACACGTAACTTATAGTATTCCGAGACTGTGATGCAAAGACTCAATATCTTGCTAGAACTAGTCGGATACGTTTAACTTCAGGCCTATAGAATTGTATTCTCACATGGTTGTTGGAGTCAGATTGATGAATGTAGTTTAATATTCAACATAATTATAACTTCAAAGCTTCCACTGAAATGTAGATCATCACTGCAGTTGCAATTTGCCCTCTCTGCCTATAAGCACATAGTCTGGCTGACACGACTCACGTGGTACACAGCGGAAGTCAGGAGGACTTGGTATCAGCCAGACTAATAAGTACCTGATTACAAATCATTAATACTGCACTGTCATCATGATAGTGTGGCTGTGAATAAGGAGAATAGGGGATTATCTCGTCATTTATAATTTGATGGTTCAATAAGCTACATCTTCATCTGACGACAAAGTAATGAGAGAATAAAAAACTCTGTCGTGTTGGAGTTTATTACAGTATATACTCCACACAGTTATGAGCTAGGAGACAAAGTGACCTAGACTCTCACATCCATATGCGCAAGTATTACTAGGGCCGGCAGTCGGACATGAAGCTGTGTGTGTGTGTGTGTTCGGTGCTTTGCAAAGTACAACTCATAAAGTCTGGCTAGATGGACTAATCACCAAAAACTGCATAAACTACATACTGTATGTAGAATTTCTTTATCATTTATCACTGATTTAAGTATCAGTGTAAAAGAGTGAAAAAGATTGATACATAAATCAAATCAAATTTTATTGGTCGCATACACATATTTTGCAGATGTTATCGCAGGTGCAGCGAAATGCTTAGGTTCTTAGCTCCAATAGTGCAGAAATACCTAACAATACACACAAATCACAAAAATTCGAAGAAAGAAATGTCAGAGTCCGGAATATCAATATATATGTATATGGTGGTGTGTATAGACAGTGTGGACAGTATATGAATAGGAAAGGTGTGTACAGCAGTAGTTATATATGATGAGCCTTACTAGAAAACATTATATAAATACAAAGTGGCTAAAACAGTATGTAAACATTATTAAAGTGGCCAGTGTTAAATGATTATGTCCATTGGGCAGCAGTTTCTAAGGTGCAGGGTAGAGTACCGGGTAGTAGCCGGCTAGTAACAGTGACTAAGCTCAGGGCAGGGTACTGGGTGGAGGCCGGCTAGTGGTGACTATTTAACATATGTAAGATGTGCTTAAATATGCTAAAACTGCTTTTCTAGACCACATGAAAGTAAAACTATGCAAAAGTAACTATTGTATTACCTTAAGTTCCATTTTTATGCTAGACTCCAAGACTCCCACATCATTTCAGTAGATCTAGTCCTTCGACAATGAAATGTCACCTTGAGCAGCACTTCTACTCGGAAATGGCAATAATCAAACATGGCACTAAACGGTATGAATTAAACATACGTTTAGATATTCTACTGCATTAGGCTACAGGAAGAGTTCCAATAAAGAACATAAATAAAGTTTTGTTTCAATGTCAGCATTTACATCTAAATCACGCTAGCAATATACTGTAAATGCAAATTCTGTACAGCAAAAACAACCCAGACACAATAGATAGCAATGGAGACAAAGATGATCAATGGACAAAATAAGTACACTGGGACAGTAACCTCTGTTACCATAGGACAAAAACACAATATTTTATCTGTACAGGGAAACTAGAGTGTGGTCATTCTGCAACAGATTCACAACTATTTGGGAAGTCTTTTTAACTTGGGATAAACAAACTTTTTACCCCAATAATGAATGGAACGTGATATGACCTGGATTATGTTTGCATCACCTGCAGGTTCCTCCCTGCTGTCTAACCCGCAGTATTCTTTTTTCTAACATAGGAGCTATATGAATGTCAACATAGGAGAGCAGGGGTCCATGAAAGGATTCCCTCCAGGTCATCGATGCTGCACGCCCTCATCTCCCTCGTCAGTTCAGAGGCTTCACTTCCATCCAGAGCATACCTGTACCCAGCATAGGTGACCTGTAAATGCATTGGCCATTTCTACTACAGTGCACTCTGAAAGTATTCAGACCCCTTGACTTTTACCACCTCTTGTTACGCTACAGCCTTATTCTAAAATTGATTACATAGTTTTTTCCCCCCTTAACAAACTACACACAACACCCCACAATGACAAAGCAAAACAGGTTTTAGACATTTCAGCTAATTAAAAATACAAAAATTATATATTGCATTTACATAGATATACATTTACTCAGTACTTGGTTGAAGCACCTTTGGCAGCGATTAAAACCTCAAGCCTTCTTGGGTATTACGCTACAAGCTTGGCACACCTTTATTTGGGGAGTTTCTCACATTCTTCTCTGCAGATCGGAGCCCGTAATACGGCAGCCATCCCTTCCGGCGCCATTATATACTAACCAGAGAATATTGTTTCTCGTGGTCTGAGAGTCTTTAGGTGCCTTTTGGTAAACTCCAGCGGGCTGTAATGTGCCTTTTACTGAAGAGTGGCTTTCATCTGGCCACTCTACCATAAAGGCCTGATTGGTGGAGAGCTACAGAGATGGTTGTCCTATCTCCACAGAGGAACTCTGGAGCTCTGTCAGAGTGATCAATGGGTTCTTGGCCACCTCCCTGACCAAGGCCCTTCTCCCCCAATTGCTCAGTTTGGCCCGGGCGACCAGCTCTAGGAAGTCTTGGTGGTTCCAAACTTCTTCCATTTAATGGAAATTTAATGGGGACCTTCAATTCTGCAGAAATGTTTTGGTACCCTTCTCCAGATCTGTGCCTCGACACAATCCTGTCTACGGACAATTCCTTCAACCTTGGTTTTTGCTCTGACATGCACTGTAAACTGATGAACCTTATATAGACATGTGTGTGCCTTTCCAAATTATGTCCAATCAATTGAATTTACCACAGGTGGACTCAAATCAAGTTGTAGAAACATCTCCAGAATGATCAATGAAAAAAGGATGCACCCGAGTTCAATTTCGAGTCTCATAGCAAAGGGTTTGAATACTTATGTAAATAAAGTATTTATGTTTTTTATATTGAATAAATTAGCAAACATTTCTGAAAACCTGCTTTCACTTTGTCATTATGGGGTATTGTGTGAAGATTAATTAGGATTTGTCACGACTTCTACCGAAGTCGTTGCCTCTCCTTGTTCGGGCGGTGTTCGGCGGTCGACGTCACCGGTCTTCTAGCCACCATCGATCCATTTTTCATTTTCCATTGCTTTTGTCTTGTCTTCCCACACACCTGTTTTCAATCCCATCCATTACCTGTTGTGTATTTAACCCTCTGTTTCCCATCATGTCTTTGTCAGGGGTGTTTTTATGTCAACTGTTGTTTATTGATGTATAGGTGCGCGACGGGTCCTCGTACCCATGTTTATTTTATGTATGTACATTTTCGTGTTTGGAGCATTGTTAAGTGGACATTTATTAAAAGTCTCCATTTACACTCAGTTTAACTCTCCTGCGCCTGACTTCCCTGCCACCTATACACACGGCTCTGACAGGATTTTTAAAATCAATTTTAGAAGGCTGCAACGTAACAAAATGTGGAAAAACGTCAACATTTTGTTGTGTTACAGCTTGAATTTAAAATGGATTATGATGAGATATTTTGTCATTGGCCTAAACACAATAACCCGTAATGTCAAAGTAAATTTTTTGAAATGAAAAAAAAAAAAACTGTCTTGAGTCAACAAGAATTCAACCCCTACGTTATGACAAGTGTAAATAAATTCAGGAGTGAACATTTGCTGAACAAGTTACATAATAAATTGGATGGACTCACTCTCTGTGCAATAATAGTTAACATGATTTTTCAATAACTACCTCATCGTTTTGAATGACAACAATTATTGTATCTGTAAGGTCCCTCAGTTGAGCAGTGAATTTCAAACACAGATTCAACCACAAAGACCAGGGAGGTTTTCCAAACACTCGCAAAGGGCACCTATTGGTAGATGGGTAAAAATCTAAAACACAAACATTGAATATTTCTTTGAGCATGGTGAAGTTATTAATTACACTTTGGAGGGTGTATCAATACACCCAATCACTACAAAGATACAGGTATCCTTCCTAACTCAGTTGCCAGAGAAGAAGGAAACAGTTCAAGAATTTCAACATGAGGCCAATTGTGACTTTAAAACAGTTACAGAGTTTAATGGCTATGATATGAGAAAACTGAGGATATCAACAACATTGAAGTTACTTCACAATACTAACCTAACTGACAGAGTGAAAAGGAAGGCTGTACACATTAAACATATTCCAAAATATGCATCCTGTTTGCAACAAGGCACTAAAGTGATAATGCTTTGCCACATTATTTGCAGTAAATTTTTTGCAGTTTTTGCCCTGAATACAAAGTGTTACGTTTGGGGCAAATCCAATACAAAACATTACTGAGTACCACTTTCCATATTTTCCATCATAGTGGTGGCTGCATCATGTTATGGGTATGCTTACAGACTGGGGAGTTTTTCAGGATAAAAAAGAAACAGAATGGAGCTAAGCACAGGCAAAATCCTAGAGTGAAACCTGGTTCAGCCTGATTTCCACTGGGAGATGAATTCTCCTTTCATAAGGACAATATCTTAAAACCCAAAGCCAAATGTAAACTTGAGTTTCTTGACAAGAAGACAGTGAATGTTCCTGAGTGGCCGAGTTTTGGCTTAAATCTGCTTGAAAATCTATGGCAAGACCTGAAAATGGTTGTCTAGGGATGATCGACAAACAATTTGACAGAGCTTGAAGAATTTTGAAAAGAATGATCGGCAAATGCCTTACATCCAGGTGAGGATAGCTCTGAGAGACTTACCCAGAAAGACTAGCAGCTGTAATCACTGCCAAAGGTGCTTCTACAATGTATTGACTCAGGCGTGTGAATACGTATGTAAATGAGATATTTCTGTATTTCAATTCCAATACATCTGCAAAAAATTCTAAAAACATGTTTTCACTTTGTCATTATGGGTATTGTGTACTTTCAGAAGGTACTCTAGATTGTCTTTTGACTCAAAAGCTCAAAATTCCTGAATATGGCCAATAAAATGAAACGAACTGAACTAAACTGAACAATACTAAAGAAACTCCACTCAAAAACTATATTTTGGTATTTTTTTCAATACTTTTAATAAAGTCCCACAATGTTTTGCATGATAGCAGTCAAGTTTTCAAAAAGCAAAGTGTCACTTGCCACATCATCATGATGAAGCAAAATGCATCATATGAAGCAAAACACATCATTATAATGATGTGGCAAGTAACACTTTGGACTCTTGAAAAAAATAACAGAATATTGTTTATAGTGGTTGCTCTATATAAAAGGAAAAATCCACTCAAAAACAATCTGTAAACTATGAAATACAACTGACTGTGTTTTCACAATGAGATACATGGAAGAGAGGAATGGCATCAGAACCCAAAGAGGATGTATGACCCACTGTATTTAACACTCCAACGGCCCCACCTCTAACAGCACTGACACTGAAAAAATCTGACCATAACTCTATCCTCCTGATTACTGCTTATAAGTGTCGTGGAAATTCTTACACAGGGACACTCGAAGTCAATCTTATGTGAGCGGACCAAGTATTTTTAGGTTGCTCCAAAACGGAAAGGTGGAATAAATGAGTCGAGAGCAGATTTTCTTACATTGACCAAAGTTCTCTTTTGAGGTATTTTCTCTTCTCAAACACTCCCACACAATCAAGGATGATCTCACAAGGATAACACAAATCCTCTTCTTTGCAGGAATAAGTAACACAAGGTGAGTAACTTTTAACTATAAACATAAATCACGGGTGTGTCACCGCCTTAACTATCAGTTCGATGAGAGCTCCTTTCAGGTGGTGGTGTGGATCCGTGGGTGCCATTCCCAAGAGGTAGTTTGTCCTCTTCCTCTCCAAATCATCCGTTAGATCCTCCCCTTTGGAGAATCAATCACTCTTTTTTTCATCCAGTCTCCCCCTCTGCCAGTTCCCTCCTCTCTCTTGTAGGGGGAAGAAAATAGGTGATTAGTACCATCAGCTGTGCTTAACTGCCTCTGATCACCTTTACTCATGTGTAGTGCTGGGCTACTATCCGTGGAACCAGCCTGCCCCCTGGTGGTCCACACTTAAATTAAGCATTGTTGATTTGTCAGCGCGCCGGAGAGGTTCCAACAACTCAATGCACCATAGTACATGTCAATCCAAAGCTCTTCCTGGGTAGTCCCAGCAGTTGTCTTATATACGACTATACAGAGACAAGTAATATTTGCATGATTTAGCATAATTATTTCATCATTACTGTTTTGTTTCATCCATGAGGCCGACCAATACTGGCTCATAACATGTGACAGACCAGTACCTCACGCGGCTTCTTCTCTCTAAGCCGAGACCTTGAAACTGAGATATCTTTTGTTTCTCAAAACAAGGTCTGGGCATACTGCCAAATTGCAGCTACTGATAGTAAGGATTTGTTCAGTCAGCCACTTGTTTGAACACAAAAATTGGTTATTAGAACAGCACATGAATAAAACACAGAAATTAGTTATACGAAAAGCACAAACATTAAAATTCATTAAATAAGCAAAAACTCAAACAGGAAGTACCAGTAACATGGAAGTGGTCCGATGAAGCGGATGCTAAGCTACAGGACTGTTTCGCTAGCACAGACTGGAATATGTTCCGAGATTCATTGAGGAGTTTAACACATCAGTCACCGGCTTCATTAATAAGTGCATGGACGACGTCGTCCTAATAGTAGCCATATGTGCATATCCCAACCAGAAGACATGGATTACAGGCAACATCCACACTGCGCTAAAGGCTAGAGCTGCCGCTTTCAGGGAGCGAGAAACTGGATGTGGCAGGGCTTGCAAACTATAATTTATTACAAAGGGAAACCCAGCCGTGAGCTGCCCAGTGACGCGAGCCTACCAGACGACCTAAATGCCTTCTATGCTCGCTTTGAGGCAAGCAACACTGAACCATGCATGAGAGCACTAGCTGTTCCGGACGATTATGTGATCTCACTCTTCGTAGCCGATGTAAGGCCTTTAAACAGGTCAACATTTAGAAGGCCACAGGGTGGAAACGGAGGGCTGAGCATGCCCCCATTCACATCGACAGGGCTGTAGTGGAGCGAGTCGAGTGCTTTAAGTTCCTTGTTTTCCACATCCCTATGGAATTAACATGGTCCGCACATACCATTACAGTCATGAAATAGGCACGATAATGCCTTTTCCCCCTCAGGAGACTGAAAAGATTTGGCATGGGCCCTCAGATCCACAAAACGTTTTACAGCTGCACCATTGAGCGCATCTTGATTGTCTGCATCCGACCACAAGGCTCTACAGAGGGTAGTGCGTACGGCTCAGTACGGCCTTGGATGGCATGGGGCCGAGCTCCCTGCCATCCAGGACTTCAATACCAGGCGGTGTCAGAGGAAGGCCCTAAAAATTGTCTGACTCCCGCCACCCAAGTCATAGACTGTTCTCTCTGCTACTGCACGGCAAGCAGTACTGATGCACCAAGTCTGGAACCAACAGGACTCAGCTTCTACCCCCACAAGATTGCTAAATAGTTAACCAAATAGCTACACAGATGATCTGCATTGACCCTTTTTGCCTCATCACATATGCTGCTGCTACTGTTTATTATCTATCCTGTTGCCTAGTCAATTTACCCCTGCCTATATGTACATATTTATCTCAATTACCTCATACCCCTGCACATCGACTTGGTTCTGGTACCCCTTTTATAAAGCCAAGTTCTCGTTACTCATTGTGTATTTATTCCTCATTTTTTCTATTATTTTTCATTTTTTTTCTCTCTGCATTGTTGGGAAGGGCCAGTGAGTAAGCATCTCACTGTTAGTCTACACCTGTTGTTTACGAAGCATGTGACAAATACAATTTGATTTGATTTGAGTTCCTAGCTAGCAGGGTGGTACCAGACCAGTGCCATCGATGTGACAAGTTGACCCATCACAGCAGGCTGTGGCGCTTCCCAAATCCTACTGGCACCCATATGCAGAAACTAAATTACATTGGAAGGAGGTGATGGCTGCACGGATGTTAGTCTGGGTGCCAGTCTGTTTCTGCTCTCTTGGAGTTGGCAAGGGTACAAACAGATCTGGGACCAGGCTACATTCATATGACCTCGGCAGGCAGAACCAATCTCAGTAAATAGAAGGCATTGCAGCCCAGGCCAAATGGAGGTGGAGGAGGAGAAGGAGCGGGAGGAAGGGGAGGAGGAGAAGCAGCGGGAGAAAGGGGAGGAGGAGGATGAGGACTGGGAGGAGGAGGAGGAGCAGGAGGAGGAAGAGCAGGAGGCCAAGGTGAGCTGGTCCCCTTGATTCTGTACCATGAGGTGACTCCCAAATCTGTCCTGTTTCAAATCACGGTCTCGCTCTACCGCTTTCCTAACTGCAGCCATCTGTCTCCGCATCCCCAAATTATGTCAACGAGCGGGTAGCAATGAGCCATGTCTACGGACACCCTACTCTGGAGAGATGGAGATGATGGATAACTCCAACATTTGATGAGCTGGAGAGAAGGGGGGATGGTTGGGATTGACTCCCACGATGCTGTCAAACAACTGTTGAACAACCCCAAATCATCAGCTCATGCACCATCGTCACACGTTATCTGTTAGTGAGCATTTCTCCTTTACCAAGATAATTCATCCACCTAACCGGTGTGGCATATCAAGAAGCTGATTAAACAGCATGATCATTACATAGGTGCTCCTTGTGCTGGGGACAATAAAAGGCCACTCTAAAATGTGCAGTTTTGTCACATAACACAATGTCACAGATGTCTCAACTTTTGAGGGAGGATAAAATTGGCATACTGACTGCGGGAATGTCCCCCAGAGCTGTCTCCAGACAATGTAATGTTAATTTCTCTGCCATAAGCCACCTCCAATGTCGTTTTAGAGAATTTGGCAGTACTTCCAGCCGTCTGACACCAGCCATCCGGACAGCTGATGAAACTGTGGGTTTGCACAACCAAAGAATTTCTGCACAAACTGTCAGAAACTGTCTCAGGGAAGCTCATCTGCATGCTCGTCATCCTACCCAGGGTCTTGACCTGACTGCAGTTCGGCGTCGTAACTGACTTCAGTGTGCAAATACTCACCTTCGATGGCCACTGGCATGCTACAGAAGTGTGCTTTTCACGGATAAATCTTAGTTTCAACTGTACCGGGCAGATGGCAGACAGTGTGGATGGCGTTGTGTGGGTGAGCGGTTTGCTGACGTCAGCATTGTGAACAGAGTGCCCTATGGTGGCAGTGGGGTTATGGTATGGGCAGGCATAAGCAACGAACACAATTGCATTTTATCGATGGCAATTTGAATGCACAGAGATACCTTGGCGAGATCCTGAGGACCATTGTCGTACCATTCATCCGCTGCCATCACCTCATGTTTCAGCATGATAATGCACGGCCCGATTTCGCAAGGATCTCTACACAATTCCTGGAAGTTGAAAATGGCCCAGTTCTTCCATTGCCTGCAGACTCACCAGACAAGTCACCCATTGAGCATGTTTGGGATGCTCTGGATCGACAGATGTTCCATTTCCCTCCAATGTCCAGCAACTTCGCACAGGCCACAATTAAAAGCCTGATAAACTCTAGGTGAAGGAGATGTCGCGATTCATGAGGCAAATGGTGGTCACCAGATACTGACTGGTTTTCTGATCCATGGTATTTAAGTTATCTGTGACCAATAGATGCATATCTTTATTCCCAATCCTGTGAAATCCATATCACAACCTTGCAACCTTAGCACAGACAATGCGTTAACACACTGCTAATCCTAATTCCTAACCCTAACTTTAAATTAAGACCAAAAAGCACACATTTGTTTTCCTCAATTTTTACAATAGCCAATTATGACTTTGCAGATGGCCCATCTAGAGGAAATCTCTCAGTTCTGCCTCAAGGACAAGACTCCTTCAAATAAACGCCAACCTGCTTAAGAGGCATTAGAAGAAGACAAAAATGTATATTACCAACTGAACTACATCTATTGCAGGATAAATCAAAGTTAGAGTTTACATAGAGGGCCATAAATGGATGTTGCATTTGACTTTATGGATTGGTTGTGTAGGCTTCTTCTAACAACCCCTTGCTTTCTACAACAGATAATAATACAATTAGACTATATCCTTACATAAAAAATTGTCTGTCAGATTTCCAGTCTTTCAAATTAATTTCTTACATGGAAATATAGATTAGCCTAATTGTTTTAGGCCTGCCCGAGCATAAGCCAAAAACTAAGGACTAATTACCCTACTCTGTTGTTTTTGATTATTTTGTTGTCATGGAGGACTGATTGGGCTCTTTGCTTCAGTTGAAAAATAAATGCTGCTCTCAGAATGGCATGGTTTGAGCAGTACCAAAAAAGTGCTATTTGCATGTTAAAAACTAGATGGTAATTTTCAATTAAGAAAATAAAAGCCCCTCTCAAGGTCTTCTTAAATAAAATCTTATTTTGACAGTATGGAGTACAATACCACAGGGAAGTTTAGAAGGGAGGAACTAAAACGTTTATTCTATAGGCTGAGATCTGCACTAGGCCTATGCAAGCTGTTGCAAGAGAACATTTTTCACTGGCTGTCCACTGGCTCCGATTCTGTTGCAAAACGTTTGTTTCTTAAACGGAAGCAAATGGAACGAAATGGGGAGGGATTTAAATTTGTCCAACGAAAATTCGCGTTTTGCTTTGTTTGCTTCCATTTGGTTCTTAAACGGTAAATGGTTTCCGTAATGAATACACCACTGGTCGTAAAAACAATTATTGATATTGTCATGACGTTGGCCTGGGAGTAGGTTTATGACAGTCATAAATACCTCTTTCCCCCTCCACCGTTCCTCTTCCCTACTCTACTGATGTGACATTAGAAAGCCCCTTTGGTTAACATAGAGATTCTGGGAACATCAGAAGTTGGGGGGAAATGAACTATATTCTGGTAATTCGACCAACTGAACATATGCGGTGGTACTTAAGGTATATTATGTCAGTTCGGTTGCCCTCTGACACATTCTCATCAATGATAGAATGACATAAACTCTACTGTGGAAAGTCTAAACATCAGAGGTATCGGATTCACATGGAATTGTTGTTTAATTCAAATGTTTGAATATTAAATTATTTGTGAAGAGATGAAATGTAATTTTAGATTCCAAATGAGAGATTTGGGTTTTCATAAGTTTGGGCCTCTGCTCAACCAGTGGCCCGCCCCTGTGAAGAGACATGGGTTACAAACTTTTCAGACACACCCCTCTCCCTCCACTATATAAAGCCATTGACAAAAATATAACCTGCTGTTCCGAGGATATGAGGGTGACGATCCCATGTCAGAATGGTTCAGATAAAACTACAGGACGAAGCCAACATCAGCATGAGCTTTGGTTGTGACTGGTATGAACTTTGAAATCTTATTCACTACAGAAGTGATACCTCCTAGCCGTTGAGTTAGCAACAGCTGCTACAAACGAAGGTTAGGAAGGACAGTCAGAGTATCCCGTCTACTACACAACGACGTTACTACACAACGACGTTACTACAACGTATCCAGTGACCACCAGAGACATTCTTCAAAGGACAGAGGACTCGGTTTGGCAACACGGTCTTCCATCTACCACCAACCTACTGAAGCGCAGCTCAGAGTAAATATTTATTGCATTTTCCTATTCCAAATGGGCGGTAATTTAGAATGCACAAGATACTGTATTTACGATAGCACAGCTTCGCCCTTTGTCCCTCAGTCTTCCCGCTCTTTCACTCAAATCCAGCCCCTTTTCTTTTGTGTAACAAGCTGTCATATCTGTTCCGCCTGCTAGGGACGTTTTCCTTTATGACGTAATTTGTAATCAAGGTAGGATTTATTCTGTGTATATGTACTTTTGTGTGATTAGTTAGGTATTTAGTAAATAAATAATTAAACCCAATTTTGTATTGCTGATTCAACTTGTTAGCCAGGGTTCGTGAAGATAACCAAGAATTTACAACTTTCAGATGAGACTGAATAAGATGACGATTAATGTTGACTGCTATTGATGTAAAATATTACTAAATCTTTAACAGTTTATTCGGAAGATAACAGCTCTATAAATATTCTTTTGTGGTGTCCCTCCTCTCTAGTTAATTACATTTACATGATTAGTTCAATCAGGTGATATTAATTACGGAGAAATTATTTTATAGAATAGCATGTCATAACACTTAATCCGGCATAGCCAAAGACACGACAATAGGTTGCTTAAACTATTTCAATTCAGCCATTATTGGGTTAAAATATACTGTACGTATACATTTGTGAACAGCCATCCACAACAACCACAATCCGTAGGGGGGAAATAAATGAGAGAGCAGCAGTGTGATTCACATCAGTGCGCTATGTAACCAAGATATCAATAATAAGTGGTATCAGTATCGCTCATCTCTAAGGCTATGTACAACTGCTGTCGTCCTTACCTCCAAGCATTTATTTAAATTGAATAATATGTGGATGCCGACAGCAGTCACTCCATTAGAAGACATAGATTGGACTGTAGCCTACAAAAGCCTGTTCCTGCTCTTTTCCTGCGATCCATCAAACGCATTTGGTGTGTCATCATAGTTGCCTCTGATTTGTGGTCAGACTCGCTCAGACAGAACAAACTTAAACTTTGTTCTGGAATTGAATGTCATTGAAATCAGAAAAGTGTCAAATATTTTTTGCTCAAACATCTTTCTGAATTTAAAAGTAATCATAGAAATCATCTATTTTTCCAAAAATATCTGTAATCTCATTACAATATTTTTGCTGTTAATTTAACAGATTACAGTAATAGTTTTTTTGTAATCTATTACATGTAATCGTTACTCCCCAACCCTGGCTGCTACCCATAAATACCTTCTATTCTTTCTAAATGAATTCATACCAAACACACTACAACACTCAACTGCCAGTATTTCAAAACAGACTCATTGTCATCATCAACAGACATTAACCAAACCCAACATCACACATTAACAAAAGGACCAGTGTCAACAAAGACAATAACACAATGAATATCAGAGAAAATAAAGCATGATGAATGTTTTGGAATAAAAGGCACCATTATCATTCTTTCCATGCAGCTAGAATAACAATAGCATTACTGTAAAGCCGGGGATGCCCTGCTGTATTGAAACAATTGCAACAAGACAGAGATATATACACACACACACACGCTATTCTTTCTGCATGACCAGAACCAGAGAGGCATGTCTACTGTTTCACTCTCTACAGTATTTAACACTGGAGCAATCTATCCCATGGAGGACTGACTGGAGCCATGTAGGAAAATGGTCAGTCACACACATTAGAAGAGGTCTGCCCTCCCAGCACTGAAAAAGAGTTCAACCTCCAAAAGTGCCTGGAACCCCCATTCCCCGTCCCCGGTCCCCACTAACCCTTGGCAACAAACTTTTTGATTAACTATACCAGATACGAAAGTGTCTGCATTGAAGTGATGCGTGATGACCATATAAGGAGAACAATAAAGCTTACTGTGGGGAGTACGGACACAACGGAGCCATCTCCTTAATGGCCCTGAACTGCTTGTGACAGGCGGAATCCTCCTCTGTTGTGGACTGGTCAATTAAAGAACTGTTAGTTCCACTGGGGATGAACTATGACTGACTCACCAAATGAATCAGACAGGGGCTACGTCCCAAATGGCACCCTATTCGCTTTATAGTGCACTAATTTTGACCAGAGCTCTATCCCTGCAAACAATAATGTGTCGTTGTTAGGACGTACATCGGACGTTACGAAATTGTCGCCTAAAGTCGTCAGGGCGTTGTGTCATGGTCCCCTGGAGGTTTTGTCTAGTTCCCCTGGTGGTTGCAAAGAAAATGTTCTTCCCCTAAAAAATCTTATACCCAGGGCACACCACCCTAGTTTCATTACACATCACCCTGTATTACTGTTGCCAAGCCCATCAAGGACCTGATTGGTGAACTGCTCAAGTCGCAGCTCTTTTGGAAACACTAGGGACAACCACACAAACAGTGCTTTTAACATAGTGTTTTTCAATTGACATACATGATTACATTATGTATGTGTATTCATACAGTAATGATAATTTCCTGAGATTGAAACTCACAACCTCCTGGTTCACAGCATTCTGAACTTCCTGCTACGCCATCATGTCTGTATTAATGACTGATTTTACCTATAGGCCTATTCCTACACTTTTCACTTCAAAATAAATCTCAGCTCTGTTAAAAATACACTGAATAAAAAACGATTCTATTTTTCACAGTAATTCAGTAACATTAAAACAGAATAATATGCCCCACCAACATTAGACAACTATACTGAAAACCCAAACTCAAATTGCTGAAATAAGTCAATGAAATCAATGAGAGAATTGATGAACTGATAATTAAGTACGCAGGCACTATTTTGCTAAGTGCAGAGATGTATTTTAGGTAATGAATGTGTAGGGGACTTATGAAATACTACAGAGTTTGTGGCGCAGCACAAAGATTAGCATACCCCAAAACCAGAGGTTGTGAGTTCAAATCCAAAAGGTCATGGGATGGCAGGGTAGCTTAGTGGCTAGAGCGTTGGACTTGCAACCGAAAGGTTGCAAGTTTAACTACCGGAGCTGACAAGGTAAAAAATCTATTGTTCTGCCCACTGTACCTAGGCCCTCATTGAAAATAAGAATTTGTACTTTACACCACTGCTTAGTAGGAGTGTGACTTTAGGATATATCTTTTTTTGGCCAGCCGTTAGAGTAAAGGTTGAGCACTGACAGTTTTGTAGCTTCAATGAGGCTAACAGAAGTGTATGAGTTCCTCAAGGGCCAAAATGAACCCCTGCCATCACAAAAAGGTTCCTCAAAGACCCTTTTCAGAGTGGTTCCTCTAGGAACCTTTTTCAACTGGAAAGGTTCCGCCGGTGTGGCAACACAAAAAGCTCTTCCAGTGTGTACTGCATCTATAACTTTGACCATTACTCCAACAGCCTGTTAGTCAAACAATTTCTTGGTCACCCCAATCCTAGAATAACCACGATATCTGCTACCGATTGTGATCATTTAACTTCATCTTACTATATTAGAATCTTAAACAAAAGTACTCCCTGTCTTCAAGGCGACTCTACAGATGACAATGAAAGCAGTATATTTAAATAAAATCACATCTAGCATGAGCTATAAATGCAATATGATTCTTTCTGATTCTCTATAAGGTGTTCTTAGTGCATTTATAGTCTAATGTTTCAAAACAGTGGTTAAGTTAATTATTCCCTAGGGGCGAATAGAGGTGTGTGGTTGTCTTTTAGAATCCAGCCCAGTAACAGCTGCTGAAGAATTTCCTAGCAGAGCCCATTACAATGAAGTTGAATCTTATGCTTGCGTCCCAAATGGCACCCTTTCCCCTATATAGTGCACTACTTTTGGTAAGTGCACTACTGTATGTAGGGAATAGGCTGCCATTTGGGACACAACCTGTGTATTGTAATTCTATTCCCAAGGGGGGATTTACCAGCCTTCTATGTACTCCTTCTCACAACTGTCTCCAAGGACTGTTTTAAAAATATATAGACCCTGGCCCCGCTCCTCCTCATAGCCAGACTACATTACAGTTACCCTTGGGGGAGGTTATGCATCTCATTTACTGAGACAAAGACCCAGCTACTGCATACGTGCACTATGATAACCGTTTGTTAAGTTGATGTGTTGGCTCAGGGATTTAATATCGGCAATGATGTTACAATGTGTTATTTATAGTCCACCGGCTGTGCTGGATGTCAGAGCAGATGAATTTGTAGGAACTTAGTCTCCTGGTCAAACTGTTATTTCGGATGAGACTCATTATATTAAGAAGTCTGGGGTGTCTCAGGGGAAAAAAATATTTGAAGGAAGCTAATGTTAGATTGTTTGACAGTGACCTCAGTCATGTGTGTTGTCCTAGGGGTATTACATGTGTATGTTTTTCCAGTGGTTGCTGGGATTGTTGATCCTGACCTGGCTTCAATTTGGTAATACCAGAAGATGTAATGCTGTCTATAACAGATTGTCTTTGCTATGGCCGAGGATGCAGGCTGACTGGCTGAGGCGCTGAAGGTCTACAGGCTGCTGTCCATGAAGGTGAGGCCAGGTCACAGTGTATAGTACAGCACCGCCACAGCATTGGGAAGGTGTTATCAGTTCAATGAAGTCTCCCCTGGAGCACATATTATGCAATGTCAGAGTGGTGCGTGGGTAGGTAATTAAACAATTTCGTCCACGGTGTTCAGTGGCCTGAGGCATTACACGTGACATCCTGCATTGATGCTGATACAGGGACGCAGGTCCGGGTGCCTTGTGAGAATTTGTCGATGAGTGTTCAACCCGCCTCTACCATCCGTCCTATTGGACAACGTGCAATCATTGGAGAATAAACTGGATGAGCTCCATTCAAGACTTTCCTACCAACGGGACATTAAAAACTATAATATCTTGTGTTTCACCAAGTCGTGGTTGAACGACGACATGGATAATATACAGTTGGCTGGGTTTTCTGTTCATCGGCAAGTCAGAACAGCTGCCTCTGGTAAGAGAAGTAGTGGCGGTCTGTGTTTACAAAATATAATATTAAGGAAGTCTCTAGGTTTTGCTCGCCTGAGGTAAAGTATCTCATGATGAGCTGTAGACCACACTATTTACCAAGAGCGTTTTCATCTATCTTTTTCATAGCTGTTTATTTACCACCACAAATCGATGCTGGCACTAAGACCCCACTCAACGAGCTGTATAAGGTCCTAAGCAAACAAGAAAATGCTCATCCAGAGGTGGTGCTCCTAGTGGCCGGAGACTTTTATGCAGGGAAATTTAAATCTGTTTTACCTCATTTCTGCCAGCTTGTTACATGTGCAAACATAGGAAAAAATCTCAAGACCACCTTTACTCCACACACAGAGACGCCTCTCAAAGCTCCCTCTCATCCTCCATTTGGCAAATCTGACCATAATTCTATCCTACTGATTCCTGCTTACAAGCAAAAACTAAATCAGGAAGTACCAGTGATTCGCTCAATACGGAAGTGGTCAGATTACACAGATGCTAAGCTACAGGACTGTCTTGCTAGCACAGACTGGAATATGTTCATATGACATTGAGGAGTACACCACATCAGTCACTGGCTTCATCAATAAGTGCATCGACGACGTCCCCCCCACAGTGACTGTACTTACATACCCCAACCAGAAGACATGGATTACAGGCAACATCCGCACTGAGCTAAAGCGTAGAGCTGCCGCTTTCAAGGAGTGGGAATCTAAGCCAGACACTTATAAGAAATCCCGCTATGCCCTCCGACAAACCATCAAACAAGCAAAGTGTCAATACAGGACTAAGATTGAATCCTACTACACCAGCTCCAACACTCGCGGATGTGGCAGGGCTTGGAAACTATTACGGACTACAGAGGGATGCCTAGCTGCGAGCTGCCCAGTGACTCGAGCCTACCAGACAAGCTAAATGACTTCTATCTGCACCAGCTGTTCCTGACGACTGTGTGATCACGCTCACCGTAGCCAATGTGAGCAAGACCTTTAAACAGGTCAACATTTACAAGGCTGCAGGGCCAGACAGATTACCAGGATGTGTACTGTGAAGACGCGCTGACCAAGTGTCTTCACTGACATTTTTAACCTGTCCCTGGCCAAGTCTGTAATGCCTACATGTTTCAAGCAGACCAACATAGTCCCTGTGCCCAAGAACACCAAGGTAACCTGCCAAAATGACTACCCGTAGCAGTCACGTCTGTAGCCATGAAGTGCTTTGAAAGGCTGGCCATGGTGCACATTAACACCATCATCCCAGAAACCCTAGACCCACTCCAATTTGCATACCGCCCCAACAGATCCAAAGATGACGCAATCTCTATTCATCTCCACACTGTCCTTTCCCACCTGGACAAAAGGAACACCTACATGAAAATGCTGTTCATTGACTACAGCTCAACGTTCAACACCATCATGCCCTCAAAGCTCATCACTAAGCCAATGACCCTGGGACTAAACACCTCCCTCTGCAACTGGATCCTGGACTTCCTGACGGGCCGCCCCCATGTGGTAAGGGTAGGCAACAACACATCTGCCACACTGATTCTCAACACAGGGGCCCCTCAGGGGTCCGTGCTTAGTCCCCTCCTGTACTTGCTGTTCACCCATGACTGCGTGGCCAAGCACGACTCCAACACCATCATTAAGTTTGCTAATGACACAACAGTGGTAGGCCTGATAACTGACAACGATGACACAGACTACAGGGAGGAGGTCAGAGACCTGGCAGAGTGGTGCCAGGACAACAACCTCTCCCTCAATGTGATCAAGACAAAGAAGCTGATCGTGGACTACAGGAAAAGGAGGGCCGAGCATGCCCCCATTCTCATCGACGGGACTCTAGCGGAGCAGGTCGAGAGGTTCAAGTTCCTTGGTGTCCTCATCACCAACAAACTATCATGGTGCAAACACGCCAAGACAGTCGTGAAGAGTGCATGACAAAGCCTATCCCGCCTCAGGAGATTTGGCATTGATCCTCAGAAAGTTCTACAGCTGCTCCATCGAAAGTATCCTGACTGGTTGCATCACCGCCTAGTATGGCAACTGCTCGCCCTCTGACCACAAGGCGCTACAGAGGGTAGTGCGTACAGCCCAGTACATCACTGTGGCCAAGCTTCCTGCCATCCAGGACCTCTATACCAGACAGTGTCAGAGGAAGGCCCAAATAATTGCCAAAGACTCCAGCAACCCAAGTCATAGACTGTTCTCTCTGCTACCGCACGATAAGCAGTACCGGAGCGCCACGTCTAGGTCCAAGAGGGTTCTTAACAGCTTCTATCCCCAAGCCACAAGACTGCTGAACAGGTAATCAATGGCTACCTGAACTATTTGCATTGACCGCTCTTTTCTTTACGCTGCTGCTACTAGCTATTTATTATCTATGCACTTTACCCCTATCACTTTACCCCTACCTACATGTACATATTACCTCAATGACCTCGACTAACCTATACCCCCGCACATTGACCCGGTACCGTTACCCCCTGTATAGAGCCTCGTTATTGTTATTTTATTGTTGCTCTTTTATTTGATTTTTTTAAACTTTAGTTAATTTAGTAAATACTTTTATTTTTCTTGAAACAGCATTGTAGGTTAAGCATTTCACGGTAAGGACCTGTTGTATTCGGCGCATGTGACAAATAACATTTGATTTGATCTGTAGAGTATTTATATTTATTATGGATCCCCATTACTCTTCCTGGGGTCTATATTCTATATTTACTATATTCTTTATCAGATTTTACTGCTTGCATGATTTACTTGATTTGGAATAGAGTTCCATGTAGTGATGGCACTATGTAGTACTGTGCGCCTCCCATAGTCTATTCTGGACTTGTGGCATGTGTTGTGGGGTATGCATGGGTGTCTGAGCTGTGTGTTAGTTGTTTAAAAAGACAGCTCGGTGCATTCAATATGTCAACACTTTTCACAAATACAAGTAGTGAAGAAATCAATCTCTTCTCCACTTTGAGCCAGGAGAAATTGACATGCATATTATTAATGTTAGTTCTGTGTACATTTAAGGGCCATTGTAATTTTCCTTTGTGGCACCTGACCACATGACTGGACAGTAGTCCAGCTGCGACAAAACTAGGGCTTGTAGGACCTGCCTTCATGACAGCCTTGTAAAGAAGGCAGAGCAGCCCTTTATTATGTGCAGATCTCTCCCCATCATAGCTACTGTTGCATCAACATGTTTTGACCATGACAGTTTACAATCCAGGGTTACTCTAAGCGGTTTAGTCACCTCAACTTGCTTTTAGTTTTGCTTTTAGTTTTTGAAATACTTAGGACTAAATTATGTATTGCCACCCCTTCTAAAACCGACTGCAGATCTTTTTTAAGTGTTGCAGTGATTTCACTTGCTGTGGTAGGTGACGTGAAGTCAGAAGTTGACATACACTTAGGTTGGAGTCATTAAAACTCGTTTTTCAACCACTCCACAAATTTCTTGTTAACAATCTATAGTTTTGGCAAGTCGGTTAGGACATCTACTTTGCGCAGGACACAAGTAATGTTTCCAACAATTGTTTACAGACAGATTATTTCACTTATAATTCACTGTATCACAATTCCAGTGGGTCAGAAGTTTACATACACTGAGTTGACTGTGCCTTTAAACAGCTTGGAAAATTTCAGAAAATTATGTCATTGCTTTAGAAGATTCTGATAGGCTAATTGACAATTGGAGGTGTATCAATTGGAGGTGTACCAGTGGATGTATTTAAAGGCCTACCTTCAAACTCAGTGCCTCTTTGCTTGACATTATGCGAAAATCTAAATAAATCAGAAATAAG
This sequence comes from Salvelinus fontinalis, assembly GCF_029448725.1. Classification (NCBI taxonomy): domain Eukaryota; kingdom Metazoa; phylum Chordata; class Actinopteri; order Salmoniformes; family Salmonidae; genus Salvelinus; species Salvelinus fontinalis. The sequence continues at coordinate 9,879,958 of NC_074669.1, forward strand.
ACCTCCACAAGTCTGGTTCATCCTTGGGAGCAATTTCCAAACGCCTGAAGGTACCACGTTCATCTGTACAAACAATAGTACGCAAGTATAAACACCATGGGACCACAACACCATTGGACCACGCAGCCGTCATACTGCTCAGGAAGGAGACGCGTTCTGTCTCCTAGACATGAACGTACTTTGGTGCGAAAAGTACAAATCAATCCCAAAACAACAGCAAAGGACCTTGTGAAGATGCTGGAGGAAACTGGTGGAAAACCTCCCTGGTCTTTGAGTTTGAATCTGTGTTTGAAATTCACTGCTCGACTGAGGGACCTTACAGATAATTGTATGTGTGGGGTACAGAAATTAGGTCGTCATTAAAAAATGATGTTAAACACTATTATTGCACACAGAGTCAATGCAACTTATTTTGTGACTTGTTAAGCACATCTTTACTCCTGAACTTATTTAGGCTTGCCATAACAAAGGGGTTGAATACTTATTGACTCAAGACATTTCAGCTTTTCATTTTGAATTCATTTATAAAAATTTCGAAAAACAGGGCATCCCGGGTGGAGCAGAGGTTTAGGGCACTGAATCGCAGTGCTAGCTGCACTACCAGAGTCTCTGGGTTCGCGCCCAGGCTCTGTCGCAGCCGGCCGCGACCGGGAGGTCCGTGGGGCGACGCACAATTGGGCTAGCATCGTCCGGGTTAGGGAGGGTTTGGCCGGTAGGGATATCCTTGTCTCATCGCGCTCCAGCGACTCCTGTGGCGGGCCGGGCGCAGTGTGCGCTAACCAAGGGGGCCAGGTGCACGGTGTTTCCTCCGACACATTGGTGCGGCTGGCTTCCGGGTTGGAGGCACGCTGTGTTAAGAAGCAGTGCGGCTTGGTTGGGTTGTGCTTCGGAGGACGCGTGGCTTTCGACCTTCGTCTCTCCCGAGCCCGTACGGGAGTTGTAGCGATGAGACAAGATAGTAATTACTAGCGATTGGATACCACGAAAATTGGGGAGAAAAGGGGATCAAATTTAAATAAATAAATAAATAAATAAACAATTTTTTCCGAAAAACATAATTCCACTTTGACATTATGGGCTATTGTGTGTAGGCCAGTGACACAAATAGCAATTTAATCCATTTTACATTCAGGCTGTAACACAACAAAATGTAGAGAAAGTCAGGGGGTGTGAATACTTTCTGAAGGCATTGTATATGTAAATACATTTTCATTATTTCTGTCAATGGTGAAATTGGTTAATTTGTCATGGCACTGCATATTCTATTTTTATCTCTTATGTAAATATCTTGGGACAAAGTCAAAAATGACTGGATTGCTGTGTGAATAGAGAAACAAAGAGGCCAGACCTTATCCAATCTTCTCCCTAGTATGAATACATTTGTTTATTGTAATAATAGTAGCTACTCTAGTCAAGCCAACCTCGCTGGCAACCGATTATTAGGACGTTGGCTCAATGTTATTACCAGTATAATAATTGTTTTGTCTTTTACATTATACATTGTTTTCTTTGTCAATGAAAAGGAGCAATGTGAGCAATGCAAGGATATATTTTTAATTAGTTCACTAGACATGACATTACATTTTGTAAATAGATCTTGCAAAATGCAAAACACAAAGATAAATGGTACGGATGTATAATTACTTAGCGGAACAAATAAATAAATATATTTTTAAATAAGACAAAGGGAGACAATTATGTTGTAAACTCTTGGAACAGTTGACAAGTACAGTTAACCAGTGTATTTGTTATGTCATTATCCAGCACCTGCAAAGCTTCCTTTGGCACTAATAACCCTGGTTGCACCTCAAATTGCACCCTATTCCCTGTAGTGCACTAATTTTGACCAGGGCCCATCCCAGCAAACAGGTGATGTTATGAGGATGTTTGGTTATGTTCCCATTAGGTCCCTTAAGGTTTTTGGTGCGATGTTATTCCACTGAATTCTGAGAACGTTTGAAGAACGTCCCCGGGACAAACCGGGAACTATAAAATGGTCCCCAAGGGAATGTTTTCTTTGGTACCTCTGTATAGTTCCTTGTAAGTTACCAGGATGTCACTGAAGACCATGTCTGGAACATGTCAGGTCCTTTTTAGGACATTCTCAGGACTTTCATTTTAATTGTCCTTAGGACATTGCATGATGGTCCCAAGGGAACGTTCTCTCGGGGACCATTTTATAGTTCCCAGTTTGTCCCGGGGAAGTTTTTAGTACATTGTTGCATGGTCCCCTGAAGGTCCCCTGAACGTTCTTGGGATGCTGTGTCATGGTCCCCTGGAGGTTTTGTGTAGTTCCCGGTTTGTCCCAGGGACGTTTTTAGGATGTTGTGTCATGGTCCCCTGAACGTTCTTGAGACATTCTGTAATGGTACCCTGGAGGTTTTTGTCATGTGATTTTCCAAGGTGTTCCAAACCATTATAAGTAAAGTAATTACATTGTATGGGGGTTTTAAGGTAAGTGGAACGCTGTTCAGCTAAAATTGTGTAAAAATCTTCAATCAATGGGCTTACATAACTTCAAAATGACCCCCCCTGGGATTTTTATTTAACTAGGCAAATCAGTAAAGTACTACTTCTTACTAGTGTCCTTACTACTACTTAAAGTACTACTTAAGTAGATTTTTTTGGTATCTGTACTTTACTATTTATATTTTTAACAACTTTTAATTTTACTCCACTACATTGCTAAAGAAAATAATGTACTTTTTACTCCTTACATTTTCCCTGACACCCAAAAATACTCGTTACATTTTGAATGCTTAGCAGGACAGGAATATTGTCTAATTCACACACTTATCAAAAGAACATCCATGGTCATCCTTACTGCCTCTGATCTGGCAGACTCACTAAACACAAATGCTTTGTTTGTAAATTATGTCTGACTGTTGAAGTGTGCCCCTGGCTATACGTACATTTAAAAACCAATAATATCGTTTTACATTTTGATACTTAAGTATATTTAAAATCAAACACTTTTAGACTTACTCAAGTAGTATTTTACTGGGTGACTTTCACTTTTACTTGTGTCATTTTCTTTTAAGGTATCTTTACTTTACTCAAATATGACAATTAGGCACTTTTCCCACCACTGCTATTAAGCCACGCCTCTACTCCAGGATACTTCCAGGAACTCCTTGCTACATTGAACCATTAAAAGTTCCTCCAAGAACCCCTCAACTAATGGTTCCTTGAGGATCTTCAGGGTTCCTCGAGTCACCACTAATTCTAAGAGTGTAGTAAATATAATAGGAGTACTAAGTTTTAGATCTCACCCCAAAGTGTTGATTTGATTAAAATAAGGAAGTGACAACATCATACTGTATTTACTCTCAGTCTCACTCGATCAATACTAAATTGAAGGAATAACAAAATCGATGGGTTTGTTTACTTGTTTACTCACATCACACAACCCAGTGGCTTCCATCCAAAAAACAAGTTGAACCTGGATGCTTTCCAGGATCTTCATGCTCATGTGCACTTCAGATAAGGGAACAACAATTATTTAAATGTTTCCTGAAAGTTCTGAGGAGATCGTTCTTCCCCGAACGATCTACCTCAAAAAAGTCAGACTTAAAAGAATTAAAGTACTGCTTAGCAGTGCACTCGCCATTAAGTCTGTGAAAAACATTGTCAGAGATAGTGGATATAATGACGAGATGCTTGTGTCTCCTCCCTAACAATGGGATTTGTTGTCCACAGAGCGGAATGGCGGACTGTCAAGCTCCCGGCTTATTCCTCTCTTTGCATCGGTGGATACATCTAGTTATTTTAATACTTTTTTGAATATTTGATGAGAGATGTTGACGTCAACCGCCTGTATTCAATGAGGAGAGACGCTATGCTACAAGCCTCATGTACAGTATAAGCATAGATGGTCTCGAATTTCAACAGGGACACCGCCGATATTAAGTGTTTTTCTTAAAGTTGCCAGGATATTACGTGTATCACACATATCAGTACACTCGTAACAACCTAAGCATTGCAAAACTTATATTAGATCAAATAAGCCTCACGTATCAAAATCAAAATACCTGTTTATCTTGACTAAATTAGACAAATCTGCTTAACGTGATTTCAGGCGGAGTAACGCCTCTTGCTTCGCCTCTTCCTCTGTGATAATGTCAACCCCTACAATTATTGAAATGAGATTCAAATGTCCTTTGTACCTTCAAGTGAAATTCTCTGTAAATATTTCTAATCAGTAAAAGTTCATATCTGAAATGGCTGAGCCTGATGACCTTGTTAACTCTCCTGCAACCCTGATACAAGAAAGAGGCACACTGCTGTAACTCTTCACCCTGCTGAAAAACAGCAGACCCTCATGTCCCTACCACAATCAGAGACCGTGAACAAACCTGAGTGACGTGGTACATTATTAATATGACAGTCTTCAGGGGCAGCTGTAGAGCAACAGAGGTGCCCAAAAGGATCTTTCCCATGTGCATCTCTTGCTGAGAGAGTGGAAATAATGCATCGTGTTCGCTAATGCAACGTCAAACTTAACGTTTGGTGCCTATGAGTTCTTCTGGCAGTTTTATGCAAGCAGTCCACCACTCGTGAACGAGCTCTGATCATGGTTCCACAAAACCACCATAGAACCCCCCCACCATCAATGTTAGAAATAGATAAAATGGTCCATTAGACATTTTTTTAAATTATAAAAAATATACATATTAAAAAAAAAAAAAAGCAGATTCATTGAGGGACTTTTATTTGAAGGCCTCTGCTGCTGGAACATGAGTCACTTCCCCCTGCCCCCACTGACTGTTCTCACTCTCGGTTGTAACAAGCAGTGTGGTATTGTGTGAGTGAGAGAAAAAGCACTGTGCAGCACCACCATCATTACTGACCGCATCGGGGAGTAATGAGGTCATTGTTGTTAGCAACAACAAAGTAAGTTTAAGTAAAAAGTGTATCAATGTGAATAAACTTTGATATGTTAAAACTAACGTGAGCAACTATAAGCTTTCTCCTGGCTAGTTAGCGTTACAGTTTCATTTTGAGCTGTGTCAGGTTTTATCTAACTAGCTAACACCGGGTAGTTCTGGCTGTGTGAAAAACTGATAGGGAATGTTTCTTTGAAGTCACGAATACTTGCTAGCTACAGAATTACATGCAAATCACTGTCTTAGTCTTCATCATAGGGTCAGTAAGTTAGCAATGGATGCTCACCACTTAAGAGAAAAAAAAGAGGACAAAAGTTTTTTTCATTGGAGTGTAAGGACTGTAAGTGATGTTATTGGCAACTGCCTGCACACCACCCCTGGCAAACCAGCTGGCAAATGTGAGTGCTTTCAGTTTAGATGTCTAAAACTTCATCACAGTGATTATGGGTCATGATGGTGTGTTCCATGTGTTAAGACATTGTCTGGTGCTATCGTGATCATGGCAGGATAGTGAAAGCCATGAACAGACAGACAGGCAGAGAGAGAGACTGGTCACAAACCAACAGGTAAGCCCACAGAGTACATAGACTGATTATCTGTCATTGTGTGATCAATCTGAATGATCATATATGATCTCTGATGAAATGATAGCATCTTGAGTCTAGAGGGTGTATTGCATGTGCTTCCCATTGACTGCAATGTACTGAGAAGAACTGAGAAGAACATCAACCCTGTGACACTCATCTTTTCCCATTCACTTCAATGTACTGAGGGGGAAAAAGTCGAGCCTGTGACACTCATCTTTTCCCATTGACTATAATGTATTAAGAAAAGCTTTAAACTTTGTGCAAAAACGTGCCAGGATGACATTTTCCTATGTTGGCAGGAGAGAGGCAGCCATGATTATATTTGATTTGTGTGTATAATTGTGTAGAGTGGATATTGATTCATTACAGTTTGACCTTTCATACCTATCTTTTTTTAAATATTTAAACTGTTTGTAACTGTGTATGTTGCTGGTTATTACAGTATAAAAACTGTATTATAAGTTGAAAATATTAAGTTTCAAACCATTCAGTATGTAGAGCAGCAGTAGTAACAACCTGACAGGGGAAGTGAGAAAAATACTAGAAAATTAATCATACAGTAGCAGAGAAAGAATACAAAATGGTTGTTTATTTGAATATATTCACATTAACAGTTAGACTGGTATTCAGTACGGTATGAATGGCCATGGCCCTAAGACTGATTACACTGTACCAGTGTAAGTGCCCCTCTACAAGGCCCCCCATTAGCCTTGTTTTGCCAATTTGTAAGTTAAGATTTGTCTGTATTTCTAGTGACCAAAAGTCACTGGAAATTTGCATTTAAAACCAGTTTTGCCCCCCAAAAATACTCACCCTAATGTGTCCCCACCCCAATGTGACAATGGCAGTCGCTCCTACGCCCCTGTAGACATGAGAGTCTGTCTGACAGATTTACAGCAGAGCAGCTGAAGTTATTCTGACCCACAGCATGCATGGCAAGAGCTGAGTTGACAGAGACACAAAGTAAATCTGATCAGAACGCTGAATTTAGCCAAGCTGTCACCAGGAACATACTGTAGAGTATGTGAATGTAACAAGAGCATGCATATGATTACAATTAAATTAGCACCAATTATGTTATTTTTCTGCCTCACACTTCTGTTCCAAGCCACAGGCAGAAGGGACCGGGTGTTGGGATGGCATGGGGTTGGGGCGGGGGGGACAGCAGAACAGACAAAATTACAGAACAACAGCCACAGTAATATAAATGTCTATCCCCGTACCAGCTACCCTGTATGACAGATATTCCAGTCGACCCAGCCCCCAAAATAGCCCTTCTAAAGCATGACAATCAGTCAGGTAAATGATAGAATTTACTGTATGCTGTAGAGGTAATTATCTAGGCAGATTAAGATTATCCTTATTGAATGTGCAGTACCAGGCCGGTTGATGGAGAGGGCACTAGAACCGCTGAGGACTCTTGTAAACGGGATCATCTTTCTCTGATGACCCACTGCTGATGGAATGCTTGTGGCTTGCGCTCTACTGGCTTTGACCAGCAGAATGAGTGGAGCCATGATTTGTTTTGACTGAGCGTTTTCACTGGACACAAGTCTGATGCTCTAATGCTACCAGAATACCACTACACTCCATTGTTCACATCCTGGTCCTGGGCAATGGAGCGGTCACATATTGTCTGCGGCCAATATGGCAACCTATTCTCCCTATATGGCAACCTATTCTCCCAATGGACCCTGGACAACAGTAGTGCACTATATAGTGTATAGTTTGCCATTTCAGATGAATCCATTGTTAAAGAACGACTGCCCCGAAAAAACAAATAATCTCTTTGAAAACGGCCTATGTGGCTTCGATATGAGTCAGAAACATTTATTCTTAATAGGATCATTTTGTTCATAACGTCAGTCTCGTCTTAAACTGAGTTTGGAACCTAAGTGCGTCACAACGAGTAAATAAGGTTAGGTTTGGATGACAATTATGTCTACAATTCATGCCCCCTTTTGCCAAGCTCCACGTGCAAATCGCCCCTCCACCCACTTTGCTTCTCTTCATTGAATGGGGCTCCATTGTTTTATCGCGTTCAAAGGATCAGACTGTTTGAGACTGAAAAGGCCTATACAGATTGACAATGCCTCTGGCTCCGGTTCAACAATGCATGCTTCATGTAGGATGCAGAGTCAACAATGGTTTGCATGTCCTGCTGAAGGACCCTACCATGTGGAATAGGTGGCTGGAGTTGGTTCCCAATGGTAGTGAGAATATTGGTAGCTAGACCATATACTGCTGGCTGTGTATCTGGTTATGTACAGTATATTTTGATAATCATTATCACTATCATCGCTAGCATAGCTGACGTTAGCTAGCTAGCTACCTAACTAGCTAGCTACCTGGCTAACGTTAGCTTACCTCAATACAACTCAGATTTGGCTTGGAAACACGATAACACTGATCCCTGGTCGTGAACGGATGCCGGGACCTACCAAAAGGAGCAAAGTTGGGTATCATAACATGTCCAGCAATGTAATTGCAATGGTTTAGTGACCTCCAAAAATAATTTATTTCACTGTACACTTGCTATTTTACAGCTTGTCAGGCAATATCTTATGAAAAAAAGTGTGTCATGCGACACAAGTACGAGAGTCTCCCTCGACTCCTATGAAAAGGACACACCATCATGAGGCCTCATAGTGACACGAGTTACTGCCCTGATGACACAGACAGCTCCATCAACACAGTGTTCATTTCATCAACGAAAAATATTTTTCATTTCGGTTGAAAAAAACGAGAAGGGACTAAATTATCTCTATAACCAAAATCTGACTAGTAAGTGGACTGTGCAAGAGTTTTTGGAGAAATTGAGAGCTTTTCAGTGTTATTAATTTGGTCCAATCAAAAGCATGCATGAAATTAGCAAAATAGTAAAGCTTTCTCACTGCAATGTTTCAATGCTGTTATTGGAAAATAAATACAATGCCGGGTCATTCACGAGTCACGTCTCTGCCGTCAACCGTTCTCCAATCTGTCGGCAACAAATCATTGATGCAAATAAGGCACACGCGATGGTTGGAGACACTTTACTTATCATGTTAATTCAAACAAGACCCAAATGCAACGTTTCCACAGGAAAAGAGACCGTTTGCCCCACAAATTGACTGAGGAAAATACTACCAACCTCAAGAGACATCTGTAACGCACCATAACAATATAAACCAAGTATACTAAACATTAAGAACACTGGATCTTTCCATGAAATAGACTGACCAGGTGAATCCAGGTGAAAGCTATGATCCCTTATTGATGTCACTTGTTAAATCCACTTCAGTCAGTGTTGATGAAGAGGAGGAGACAGGTTAAAGAAGGATTTTTAAGCCTTGAGACATGGATTGTGTATGTGTGCCATTGAGAGGGTGAATGGGCAAGACAAAAGATTGAAGTGCCTTTGAAGGGGGTATGGTAGTAGGTGACAGGTGCACCGGTTTGTGTCAAGAACTGCAACACCGCTGGGTTTTTCACGCTCAACAGTTTCCGTGTGTCAAGATGGGTCCATCACCCAAAGGACATCCAGCCAACTTGACACAACTGTGGGAAGCATTGGAGTCGACACCTTGTAGAGTCCATGCCCTGATGAATTGAGGCTATTCTGGAGGAGGGTGCAGCTCAATATTAGGAAGGTGGTCCTAATGTTTGGTATACTCAGTCTATACTCTCAGGTAATAATAGATTGACAATGTGACTTAGTTTGCTGCAACCTAACAGACCACTACTGATGACATAACTTTGATTATAATATAGCTACAGTATGTCAAAATACGTTATGGTCCAAACATCCTCTTTTTTAGCAGCTAAAACCATGAGTTGGTCAAACAGTAAAGTGCATGATTCCTGTATTGAAAGGGTCTGTCCAGCCCCTAGGCCTGTTTTGCTTGGACCTGTTTCTCTGGGACCTGCTGCTGTGACAAGTGAGTCACTTGATGTGCGCTCTGGGAGAGAGAAAAAATGCTTCTGATTGTATGAAATTTAATAATCCAATATTTGGGGGGAATACATAGCTTATTAGCAACTACTGTTGTTCTCAGTTTTCTTGTCATCTCTTTAATATTGAGCTCAATAGCAACTATTTTACAACCAATATATTTGATACGACCAATTGTGCATCAGCAATTGTGAGTGCATAGGGGTAGCAGAATACAACTGCAAAGGACATTAAATTCGCTGTTAGATTAATACATGATTACTAGCAGTGATTATTATATTCAGTCTTAGCGATCTAGCTAATGTATTTTGAGTTTTAAATCCCTCCTTGTAGTGAATCAGACCCAAAATAAATTAGCCTATAATATCAGCGCACATACAATTTTTGACAAATTCATCTATATTGAACAACAAAATTCAGAAAATTCTGGAGCCCTATTTTAACAGTATAATATAACAACAATAACCTATTGTCAACCCACAACTCGGTTGCACATCAATATATCTTGAATCATACATTTCTGTTTGACATGTTAGATGAAACAACTTATGACACAGCAGAAATAAATTGGTGCGACCAAATCATGGGCTGGTGCGACCACCTGAAAAGGTTAGTGGCACCAGTGCCACAATGGGAAAATGTTAGTCTGGAGCCTCACCTCTTGCCTGCTCACCAACGGCTGCCATTGGGGAGAACAGAATAAGGTAGGTTTAGTCTGACCGGTTCAAATTTCACCATGGTATCTGTTTGTGTGTCAGATATGACCTATTCTAACTGCCATTTGTAATAGAACAGTGACTATGTGTATATGTGTTGACAGAAAGATGTGCCTGTATGGAGCCAGCACCAGGGAGACTTGCAAGATGATGTGGTGGATTCCAGACTGGCAGACAGGCTTGATGGTGATGTCTCTGAATGGCGAGAGACCTTGCACTTAGCAATACAATTATATAAGACACATCGATTACTTGTTATCGTCTTTTATTATTATTGAATCGGGGGGGAATTGTGGAACACATCATCCACAATATTATGTGAAGGATGACTTATTCCAAATGGAACTATTACACATGAAAGTTATCAAAACACTTTGTTTACAATATCTACATAAGTTCAGCAATTGTGAGAAGAGTGCCATCTTTCTGCATCTCACATTTGCCTGTAGTTATTGAACTCTGTCTGCTGGATCCATGAGGCAAACTTTGTCATATCCAGGACGGAGTGCCATGCACATCACCCCTCCTGCCATATGACTGTGTCACGTTCCTGACCGGTTTTCTGTTATTTTGTATGTGTTTGACGGTCAGGGCGTGAGTTTTGGGTGGGTAGTCTATGTTGTGTGTTTCTATGTTTGTTAAGGGTGACCTGATATGGCTCTCAATTAGAGGCAGGTGGTTTTCATTTCCTCTGATTGAGAGCCATATTAAGGTAGGTGTTTTCACACTGTTTGTTTGTGGGTGGTTGTCTCCTGTGTCTGTGTCTATGTACGTTGCGCCACACGGGACTGTTTTCGGTTTGTTTGTTTGTTCGGTTTATGTAGTCTGTTCCTGTTTCATGCGTTCTTCGTGTCATGTAAGTTCTTATGTTCAGGTGCGTCTACGTCGTTTGTTGTTTTGTAGATTGTTAAAGTGTTTTCGTGTTTTTTTCGTCTTGTTAAATAAATTCATCATGTCAAGTTACAACGCTGCATTTTGGTCGAATCACTACTTCTCCTTTTCGGATGAAGAGGAGGAGGAACGCCGTTACAGACTGCACATGTCAATAACCTGTAAAACATTACATCGATGGAAGGGACTTCATCACCCACTGGAGACTTGAAGACAGAACCACACCCATAGAGCTGTGCATGTCAGTATGTTAGACATCATTAGATTTGGGCAAATAGACCATAGAAATACAAATGCCATTCTAGTTCTGGTTAAACAATTGAAGTTGTACTCTACACACAACTGATGTTGATTTATTAGGTAAAGTGTAGGCAGAACTTTATAAGTCTTCATAAGCATTTCAATATGATGTTTACAGTAGAAAAGTTTTGTCTTTGTAACATGAAAACATCCATCGACTTTTAGTTGATGTATCTACGTACACTCAAGCTGGGCGATGTTTGTGCTATGTCCACATGTAGCTTACACCTGTAGGCATATTAGTTCTGGGATTTGTCTACCGGGAAAGATCTAACAGGGAACATAATGAGAGACAAAACTAGTCAGTTATAGAATATACAGTTGAAGTCGGAAGTTTGCATACACCTTAGCCAAATACAGTCGTGGCCAAAGGTTTTGAGAATGACACAAATATTACATTTTCAGTCTGCTGCCTCAGTTTGTAGGATGGCAATTTGCATATACTCCAGAATGTTATGAAGAGTGATCAGATGAATTGCAATTAATTGCAAAGTCCCTCTTTGCCATGCAAATGAACTGAATCCCCCAAAAACATGTCCACTGCATTTCAGCCCTGTCACAAAAGGACCAGCTGACATCATGTCAGTGATTCTCTCGTTAACACAGTGTGAGTGTTGATGAGGACAAGGCTGGAGATCACTCAGTCATGCTGATTGAGTTCGAATAACAGACTGGAAGCTTCAAAAGGACGGTGGTGATTGGAATCATTGTTCTTCCTCTATCAACCATGGTTACCTGCAAGGAAACATGTACCGTCATCATTGCTTTACACAAAAAGGGCTTCACAGGCAAGGTTATTACTGCCAGTAAGATTGCACCTAAATCAACCATTTATCAGATCATCAAGAACTTTAAGGAGAGAGGTTCAATTGTTGTGAAGAAGGCTTCAGGGCGCCCAAGAAAGTCCAGCAAGCGCCAGGACCGTCTCCTAAAGTTGATTCAGCTACGGGATCGGGTTACCACCAGTACAGAGTTTGCTCAGGAATGGCAGCAGGCAGGTGTGAGTGCATCTGCACGCACAGTGTGGCGAAGACTTTTGGTGGACGGCCTGGTGTCAAGAAGGGCAGCAAAGAAGCCAATTCTCTCCAGGAATAACATCAGGGACAGACTGATATTCTGCAAAAGGTACAGGGATTGGACTGCTGAGGACTGGGGTAAAGTCATTTTCTCTGATGATATCCCTTTCCGATTGTTTGGGGCATCCGGAAAAAAGCTTGTCCCTGAGAAGACATGGTGAGCGCTACCATCAGTCCTGTGTCATGCCAACAGTAAAGCATCCTGAGACCATTCATGTGTGGGGTTGCTTCTCAGCCACTCACATTTTGACTAAGAACACAGCCATGAATAAAGAATGGTACCAACACATCCTCCGAGAGCAACGTCTCCCAACCATCCAGGAACAGTTTGGTGATGAACAATGCCTTTTCCAGCATAATGGAGCACCTTGCCATAAGGCAAAACTAAGTGGCTCGGGGAACAAAAGATCAATATTTTGGGTCCACGGCCAGGAAACTCCCCTTAATCCCATTGAGAACTTGTGGTCAATCCTCAAGAGGCAGGTGGATAAAAACAAAACCCCACAAATTCTGACAAACTCCAAGCATTGATTATGCAAGAATGGGCTGCCATCAGTCAGGATGTGGCCCAGAAGTTAATTGACAGCATGCCAGGGCGGATTGCAGAGGTCTTGAAAAAGAAGGGTCAACACTCTTTGCATCAACTTCATGTAATTGTCAATAAAAGACTTTGACACATAAAATGCGTGTAATTATACTTCAGTATTCCATAGTAACATCTGACAAAAATATCTAAAGACACTGAGGCAGCAGACGTTGTGAAAATGAATAATTGTGTCATTCTCAAAACTTTTGGCCACGACTGTACATTTAAATTCAGTTTTTCACAATTCCTGACATTTAATCCTCGTAAAAATTCCCTGTCTTAGGTCAGTTAGGATCACCACTTTATTTTAAGAATGTGAAATGTCAGAATAATAGTAGAGAGAATTATTTATTTCAGCTTTTATTTCTTTCATCACATTCCCAGTGGGTCAGAAGTTTACATACACTCAATTAGTATTTGGTAGCATTGCCTTTCAATTGTTTAACTTGGGTCAAACATTTTGGGTAGCCTTCCACAAACTTCCCACAATAAGTTGGGTGAATTTTGGCCCATTCCTCCTGGCAGAGCTGGTGTAACTGAATCAGGTTTGTAGGCCTCCTTGCTCGCACACGCTTTTTCAGTTTTGCCCACAAATTTTCTATAGGATTGAGGTCAGTGCTTTGTGATGGCCACTCCAATACCTTGACTTTGTTGTCCTTAAGCCATTTCGCCACAACTTTGGAAGTATGCTTGGGGTCATTGTCCATTTGGAAGACCCATTTGCGACCAAGCTTTAACTTCCTGACTGATGTCTTGAGGTGTTGCTTCAATATATCCACATAATTTTTCTACCTCATGATGCCATCTATTTTGTAAAGCGCACCAGTCCCTCCTGCAGCAAAGCACCCCCACAACATGATGCTGCCAACCCTGTGCTTCACGGTTGGGATGGTGTTCTTCGGCTTGCAAGCCTCCCCATTTTTCCTCCAAACATAACGATGGTCATTATGGGCAAACAGTTCTATTTTTGTTTCATCAGACCAGAGGACATTTCTCCAAAAAGTATGATCTTTGTCCCCATGTGCAGTTGCAAACCGTAGTCTGGCCTTTTAATGGTGGTTTTGGAGCAGTGGCTTCTTCCTTGCTGAGCAGCCTTTCAGGTTATGTTGATATAGGACTCGTTTTACTGTGGATATAGATACTTTTGTACCTGACTCCTCCAGCATCTTCACAAAGTCCTTTGCTGTTGTTCTGGGATTGATTTGTACTTTTCGCACCAAAGTACGTTCATCTCTAGGAGACAGAACGCGTCTCCTTCCTGAGCGGTATGATGGCTGCGTTGTCCCATGGTATTATACTTGAGTACTATTGTTTGTACAGATGAACGTGGTACCTTCAGACATTTGGAAATTGCTCCCAAGGATGAACAAGACTTGCGGAGGTCTACAATCTGAGGTCTTGGCTGATTTATTTTGATTTTCCCATGATGTCAAGCAAAGAGGCACTGAGTTTGAAGGTAGGCCTTGAAATACATCCACAGGTACACCTCCAATTGACTCAAATGATGTCCATTAGCCTATCAGAAGCTTCTAAAGCCATTACATCATTTTCTGGAATTTTCCAAGCTGTTTAAAGGCACAGTCAACTTAGAGTATGTAAACTTCTGACCCACTGGAATTGTGATACAGTGAATTATAAGTGAAATAATCTGTCTGTAAACAATTGTTGGAAAAAATACTTGTGTCATGCACAAAGTAGATTAGATTTTTAAACTCGGACAAAACAGAGATGCTAGTTCTAGGTCCCAAGAAACAAAGAGATCTTCTGTTGAATCTGACAATTAATCTTGATGGTTGTAAAGTCGTCTCACATAAAACTGAAGGACATTGGCGTTACTCTGGACCCTGATCTCTCTTTTGACGAACATATCATGACTGTTTCAAGGACAGCTTTTTTCCATCTACGTAACATTGAAAAATCAGAAGCTTTCTGTACAAAAATTATGCAGAAAAATGCATCCATGCTTTTGTCACTTCTAGGTTAGACTACTGCAATGCTCTACTTTCCGGCTACCTGGATAAAGCACTAAATAAACTTCAGTTAGTGCTAAACACGGCTGCTAGAATCGTGACAAGAACCAAAACATTTGATCATATTACTCCAGTGCTAGCCTCTCTATACTGGCTTCCTGTTAAGGCAAGGGCTGATTTCGAAGTTTTACTGCCAACCTACAATGCTTTACATGGGCTTGCTCCTACCTATCTTTCTGATTTGGTCCTGTCGTATATACCTACACGTATGCTACGGTCACAAGATGCAGGCCTCCTAACTGTCCCTAGAATTTCTAAGCAAACAGCTGGAGGCAGGGCTTTCTCCTACAGAGCTCTAATTTTATGGAATGGTCTGCCTACCCATGTGAGAGACGCAGACTTGGTCACAACATTTAAGTCTTTATTGAAGACTCATCTCGTCAGTAGGTCCTATGATTGAGTGTAACTGGCCCAGGAGTGTGAAGGTGAACGGAAAGGCACTGGAGGAACGAACCGCTCTTGTTGTCTCTGCCTGGCCGGTTTCCCTCTCTCCACTGGGATTCTCTGCCTCAAACCCTATTACAGGGGCTGAGGCACTTGCTCACTGGTGCTCTTCCATGCCGTCCCTAGGAGGGGTGCGTGACTTGAGTGGGTTGAGTCACTGACGTGATCTTCCTGTCTGGGTTGCCCCCCCCCCCCCCCTTGGGTTTGCGCCATGGGAGAGATCTTCGTGGGCTATACGCGGTATTGTCTCAGGATGGTAAGTTGGTGGTTGATTCCCTCTAGTGGTGTAGGGGCTGTGCTTTGGCATAGTGGGTGGGGTTATATCCTGCTTGTTTGGCACTGTCAGGGGGTGTCGTGAGACGGGGCCACAGAGTCTCCCGACACCTGTCTCAGCCTCCAGTATTTATGCTGTAATAGTTTATGTGTTGGGGGGCTAGGGTCAGTCTGTTATATCTGGAGTATTTTTCTTGTCTTATCCGGTGTCCTGTGTGAATTTAAGTAAGCTCTCTCTAATTCTCTCTCTTTCTTTCTCTCGTTCTTTCTTTCTCTCTCCCGGGGGACCTGATCCCTAGAACCATGCCTCAGGACTACCTGGCCTGATGACTCCTTGCTGTCCGAAGTCCACCTGGTTGTGCTACTGCTCCAGTTTCAACTGTTCTGCCTTCAAAAATGGAACCCTGACCTGTTCACCGGACGTGCTACCTGTCCCAGACCTGCTGTTTTCAACTCTCTAGAGACAGCAGGAGTGGTAGAGATACTCTGAATGATCGGCTATTAAAATCCAACTGACATTTACTCCTGAGGTGCTGACCTGTTGCTCCCTCTACAACCAATGTGATTATTATTATTTGACCTTGCTGGTCATCTATAAACATTTTAACATCTTGGCCATGTTCTGTTATAATCTGAACCCGGCACAGCCAGAAGAGGACTGGCCACCCCTCATAGCCTGGTTCCTCTTTAGGTTTCTTCCTAGGTTCTGGCCTTTCTAGGGAGTTTTTCCTAGTCACCGTGCTTCTACACCTGCATTGCTTGCTGTTTGGGGTTTTAGGCTGGGTTTCTGTACAGCACTTTGTGACATCAGCTGATGTAAGAAGGGCTTTATAAATACATTTGATTGATTGATTGAAGATCTGCGGGCATTCAACTTGCAATAGTTGATATCGTTTCCACAGTAACGTGTACACTGTATATCCATGATGTGATGAAACATTGAAACTAAGTTGCAAGCTACTTTTGCAGCAGCGCATTGTGGAACAAGTGTTATACAAAAGCACATTTCAGACACTGGCTCATGCTATCTTGCCATAACTGATTTGTCAGAGAAATACACTACATGACCAAAAGTATGTGGACACCTTGCTGAAACAGGAAAGGGCCTTCGCAAAACTGTTGCCACAAAGTTGGAAGCACAGAATTGTCTAGCATGTCATTGTATGCTGTAGCGTTAAGATTTCACTTGATTCCACTGGAACTAAGGGGCCTAGCCCGTACCATGAAAAACCGCCCCAGACCATTATTCCTCCTCCACCAAACTTTACAGTTGGCACTATGCATTGGGGCAGGTAGCATTCTCCTGGCATCCACCAAAACCAGATTATTCCGTCATTTCATGAAGCTCCCGACGAACAGTTTGGAACTCAGTAGTGAGTTTTGCAACCGAGGACAGATGATTTTTATGTGCTACGCGCTTCAGCTTGTGGGCTTGTGTGGCCTGTCACGTCACGGCTGAGCCTTTGTTGCTCCTAGACGTTACCACTTCACAATAACAGCACTTACAGTTGACCGGGGCAGCTCTAGCAGGGCAGAAATTTGACTCACTGACTTGTTGGAAATGTGGCATCCTATGACGGTGCCATGTTGAAAGTGAGCTCTTCTGTAAGGCCATTCTACTGCCAATGTTTTTCTATGGAGATTGCATGGCTGTGTGCTCGATTGTATACACCTGTCAGTAACGAGTGTGGCTGAAATAGCCGAATTCACCAATTTGAAGGGGTGTCCACATACTTTTGGATATACAGTCTTTCAGACAGCTAGATAGGCTAGCCAGCTGCTATCCCCAAGTAATGCTAACTAACTGCTGTCAGCTTGGCTAATCACAAGGTCAGCACAGCCTTTAGCCTACACAGGACTGAATTAGCTGACCATCTTGAGATGGCGAGTCAGTCAGGAGGGAGAAGTTCTCAATTTTAAAACTTCATTCTCTCCATAGCAAAGCTTAGCTTACTTTGCTGTACTCCCTACTGTACTTGTTTGTTGTGATTGAATGGCAACGACACACCCAAGAAATACCCACATCAAACCACATCCCCAAGACAACTTTAGTTTGCCTTCGGTCAAGGCCGCAAGCATTTCTTAATGAGCATTGATGAACACAAGGTCAGACCAGGAAGTGCAGCTGATAGGCCATTAGACACTTTCTATTCCTCAACAGCTTGAAAGGCACCAATCTGTCAGTGGTGTGGGGCAACAGTGGGTGATAAGGAGGGACTCTGCCTGCCCTTAGGAATTTACATAATGCAAGTAAGAGGAGACATTTTAATCTCAGTGCCAACTGTACGTTGCTTGTGTATGAGTGCAGTGGCAGATATAAACGTAATGAGTGCAGTGATAGATAAAAACCTAAACAGTATGAAGTAGAAACTGACACGGGTGCATTTTTACTAGCCATGTGGAATACAAATTCCAAAAACACAAACCACTTGATACAGAAATTTGGCTCAGTATATGGACACTTTCAAAGTATTCTTGGCAGAAGGAAAATGGAAACTGACATGAGCAAAATATAACTCCTAAATCCCACGATGATCAAAATTGGAATCAATATCAAATTTGAGGCTAAAAGCACTGATCTGCAGAGCAAGGTTGACCTCTGTCATTTTTAAAGACCAAAGAGTAAGCTCAGGTGTTACACTGTAGAACTGTGAGGTGGTCAAACAGTATCCATCAAGATCATCTGTTAATAAATGAAAGATTACTATATGACTGAAGTAATAACCGCCTTCAATCTGATTCAGAACCTTTTTTACCCGGAATATTTATGAATATAGTATATAATTTCATAAAAAATAAATGAACTACAATATTGTTGCTTTTCAAAGAATCTATCCATAATGTCTGTGTGAATATCATATTATGATATCATAATATGATACAGTGTATGAACTGAACTCTAAGGGAACACACATGTAATATAGACTCTGTTACTGTCCTGTATGTTAGGTTATTGCACATTGTAAGATGCACCCCAATGGGCACCACAGAATGCTGATTAGATAATGTTAAAAACATTCAGCATTATTGAGGTCATTAGTAAGGTACACCTACAAGTTTCCACAGGCTACGAGGGCAGAGGGTATAACCCCTGAGGAGTCTAACAACATAATCATCAAATCATCATGTCTCACATGTGAACGAGCATCAGGTGCATCCAAAGTGCACCTGATGCTCATTCAGTCATTTGGGCCCGTATCCGATGCACCCATATGTTTTTATACTTTTAAAGACATTCGCCCATCTAGATTAAGCTTGAAATTGAGGATTATTGGATGACAGCAAAGTGAAAATAATAAAACAAGGCGCATGACTGAGCATTCATTGTTAAAGAAGTGTGTTTTGGGTGTGAAACTAAAGAAAAAAGGAAGGTTAATAGCACTCACACCATTTATGCCAAATATCATACTATTATTTTCACACCAGTTCTGAGCATGGAGAAAATTGGTTTTGATTTAAGAGAGCAAAACAATGTCAAATATTTCCTCTGGGTGAGGGATAATGAAATTGATACCATTTAAAGGGAATTTTGTCACGCCCTGACCATAGAGAGACTTTTTATTCTCTATTTTGGTTAGGTCGGGGTGTGACTAGGGTGGGTGATCTAGTGCATTTATTTCTATGTTGGCCTGGTATGGTTCCCAATCAGAGGCAGCTGTTTTTCATTGTCTGATTGGGGATCATATTTATGCAGCCATTTCCCCACTGGTTTTTGTGGGATCTTGTTTTCGTGTTGATGCCTGTGAGCTCTACAGAACGTCACGTTTCGTTGCTCTTTATTGTTTTTGTGAGTTTCAACTAATAAACATGTGGAACTCTACGTACGCTGCGTCTTGGTCCGAGTATGATTACCACGACGATCGTGAGAAATGTAATGAGATTGAAACTAGTATTGATGTCATTCCTAATGTCAAAACAACTTTCTTGTGGAAATTGAAATCTATTTGATCAGTAGACTATAGATCATGAATATCATAGTGCACTTGCTATTGATTTTAATCAATAATGTTGCATATTAGGCTATGGTCTAGTCAATATAATTAATCAAGGTTCTTGAAAAAGATCATTTGAGGTCATAAGGTATTCACATTAATGTGATGGTTGCATGATCCCTTTCAG
Organism: Salvelinus fontinalis; assembly: GCF_029448725.1. NCBI lineage: Eukaryota > Metazoa > Chordata > Actinopteri > Salmoniformes > Salmonidae > Salvelinus > Salvelinus fontinalis. Next base: position 9,899,800 of record NC_074669.1, read on the forward strand.
ATCTATGTTTTAGGTTCCGTAAAACTTTGAATTCCTTGACAGTATTCTGCATGCTAATTCACCAGGAGAGCAGGGTGTGATTATGGAACTGTATTGAAACATGTCAGCAACATCAGTCAGTTGCTATAATACATCTAATCCCATATTCATATTATTTATTTGATCATTTTTGTCACTTCAATCCCTCATAATCCAGGAGCTTGGCACCTGAATTGTAATAGGTAAGTGGTACCCCACTGTAATGTCTAAGATGCCAGCGTGTCATGCTCTTTGTCAATATGACCAGCAGGCCATTGGGCTCATGGACCAGACGGTCTCTGTGGTTATACTAACTAACCAAGTGAAAGCATGTAGCAGGGACTGGATCATCATGCACATTGGTCGGCTATTATCCAGACAGATTTCTATATTTGACATTTTGCAGGATGAAATCTCTGGAGATGCACAATCTCGTTTTCAACAGTGTCCAAATAAGACAAACGAAACAAACCAACAATACTTAATAACAATCATATTATGGCAACTACTGCATAATAATAATAATAATAATAATAACAACAATGAAATAATAATAACAATACAAAACAAGAAACATACAGCATGAAAAGTTTTGTACAATTAACAAAAACTACTACTACAACTACTAAAACGACTAATAATCGAAGTACCTATAATATATACATACTTACATATAGTATTTACAAATATATTCACATGGTGATGTTTCTAAAAACACAAACAGTTTGTTCTTAACATTTTAAAAAGTGCTTTCTTAAATTCACTGTGTGATGTTAATGCCCTGATTTCTATAGGTAAATGATTCCAGTCAGGTCTTTGTATCTTAAAGATCTTACTCCAACCTCATGATGTACCCTTTGAATGTACACTGCTCAAAAAAATAAAGGGAACATGAACTTGCTCATTAAAGTTTTTTAGCAAGCGTCTATGACAAATCAGGACAGGTCGTTTCATTGATCAGCCATTATGAACACAGGCTGTAAAACAGTGATCACTAAGGTCATTACAGAAAACACCAGACTGATATCTGTCAGGATTATTTGTGAGAATAACATCAAGAAGAGTAGAATTTTCTGGGTGTTTGGAGTCATACCTTGTGGGATTTGTAATAATCTGAGAAAGATTTAGGGACTCCCATTGCTTTAGGACTTGGTCAGGTGGTTTAAGCATGTCCCAGTTTAGGTCACCAAGCAGGACAAATTCATACTTAGTGTAAGGGGCCAGGAGAGAGCTACGGTCATTTAGGGTACAGGCCGGTGCTGATGGTGGACGATAACACCCAGCAACAGTCAACAAAGAGCTTTTTGAAAGTTTAATGCTTAAAACCTGCACATCAAATTGTTTGGGGACAGACTTGGTGGAGACAATCGAGCACTGAAGGTGATCCTTGGTAAAGATTGCCAGTCCACCACCTTTGGAAGATCTGTCTTGCCAAACAAGGTTATAACCAGAAAGGTTAACAGCAGTGTTCAAAACATTCTTCCTTAATCACGTCTCAGTAATGACCAACACATCTGGATTGGAGCTGTGAACCTACACTTTCAATTTATCCATTTTAGGTAATAAGCTTCTAGTGTTAATGTGCAGAAAACCCAGGCTTTTACGAGAGCAGAAATCAGTGAAGCAGATATCAGAGCACAAGTCTGAATTGGGGCTATCAACAGTAGATGGGCCAGGGTGTTGTCGTGGAATTATTCTAATCAAAGGAGAGACTTTTAGATTTCTTCAAAACAATTGAACTTGATAAATTACTGCAGTAATGTTAAACTTTCATTGAGTCTCCAATATGGGATATATATCTTATGGAATATGAGATGAAACTATCCCAGTCATTTTGTATTGTCCATCCAATCATAGGATTAGGATCAGAGAATGAACCTAGTGTGTTGTATTGGGGTTGTGCCGAAGATCATTATGGGGGGGTTCTATGTGTTGAGAAGCTTGGTGAGTTGGTGGCATTATTAAATAGAGATTGAAAAGGTGATATTTGAACATTTTTGGGATATTATTCAATTCAAATTAATTTCTTCAAATTACAGGAGACGAAGGAGGTAGATTATAAATAGTTTTCTTGGTTTTAGAACATCATTTTTGTGTCCAGTTAGTACAATTTATTTAAATTTGTCTTGCTAACTTCAGTAGCAAGTACCAGTAGCTAGCTCGAGTGTGCAGTTTTCGCCGCCAACACTACCGCAAATTTTGTTGACTTTTTGTTGAAGAATCCCTTTCATTCTCCAGGGTACGCAAAAAATGTGCGAATTAAAAGCGAGGGTCGACCTCTGACCTCTGCCTGAGATCAGTTTCATGAAGAAGGATGAGAAGGTGAGGATGTTCATTACCAACTGGTATCAAAAGTATAGCTGGTTTGTCACAATGATGCCGCAGGAGAGACGAAGCAGGTACGGGGAGTAACATTTAATAAATAACGGACATGGAACGAGACATAAACAGCTTAGCAAACAGAAAAACAATCAATGCAGAAGCGGGGAACAGAGCTGGGGAACTGACACATATAGGGGAGAAAATGAACAGGTGATAAGAGAGTCCAGGTGAGTCCAATAACGCTGATGCGCGTGACGAGGAAAGGCAGGTGTACGTGATGGATGGCAGGAGTGAGTGATGCAAGGCATTCTGGCGCCCTCAAGCGCCAGGGGGGGGGAAGAGCGGGAGCAGACGTGACAGTACCCCCCCTCTAGGGGCGCAACCCGGCGTCCCACCTGGGCGAACCGCAGAGACATGGGCGCTGGGCAAGCCGGTTGAGGCGTGGAAGCCCGATGAACCGGCAGGAGCGTGAGAGCCTGGCGAGCTGGCTGAGGCATGGGAGCCTGACGATCCGGCTGAGTCAAGACGCCTGTCGATCCCGCTGAGGAAACCCGATGATCCGGTGAAGTGTGACGTGGGATGGGCACCATCCGAGCCAACCGGGGCAAGGAAACCTCTCGAGCCTGCTAGGGCGTGGAAGCCCGACGAGCAGGCTAGGCACCCCCGGTTCCATCGGTGGTGACCCAGAGCCGATGCCACTAAACCAACCAGAACGCCAGTACTCCCTGATGCCACGTGTGATGGCTTCTGCATTCTGTCACAATGATGACGCTGGAGAGACGAAGCAGTTACGGGGAGTAACATTTAATAAATAACGGACATGGAACGAGACATAAACAGCGTTACCAAACAGAAAACAATCAATGCAGAAGCGGGGAACAGAGCTGGGGAACAGACACATATAGGGGAGAAAATGAACAGGTGATAAGAGAGTCCAGGTGAGTCCAATAACGCTGATGCGCGTGACGAGGAAAGGCAGGTGTACGTGATGGATGGCAGGAGTGAGTGATGCAAGGCATTCTGGCGCCCTCAAGCGCCAGGGGGGGGGGGGTTGGGGGGGGGGGGGGCTGGCACAGACGTGACATGGTTAACTGGGAGCCTTTCATCAATATCAACTGGTATCAAAAGTATAGCTGGTTAACAGGGAGTCTTTCATCAATACCAACTGGTATCAAAAGTATAGCTGGTTAACAGGGAGCCTTTCATCAATACCACCTGGTATCAAAGGTATAGCTGGTTAACAGGGAGTCTTTCATCAATACCAACTGGTATCAAAAGTATAGCTGGTTAACAGGGAGTCTTTCATCAATACCAACTGGTATCAAAAGTATAGCTGGTTAACAGGGAGTCTTTCATCAATACCAACTGGTATCAAAAGTATAGCTGGTTAACAGGGAGTCTTTCATCAAGCTGCCTGTATTGCTGGCCTTCCCTGCTTTTTAGAAAGTCTGAGCCTTTGGTGAAAGAGAGGTACAGTGACCTGAAGAACATTGATCGTACAGCTAAACGGCAAAACAAAAGCAGGGAGCATATAAATGCCCACATCAGATTCAAGCTTCTGGGAAGAAGCTGCATCGATCATGACGAAGGTCTGCCTATTCAAACTGCGCAACACAATGAGAAGTAAGAAGGCATAAGTATCAAATACTTATGTCATGCAATAAAATGCAAATGAATTACTTAAAAATCATACAATGTGATTTTCTGGATTTTTGTTTTAGATTCCGTCTCTCACAGTTGAAGTGTACCTATGATAAAAAATTACAGACCTCTATATGCTTTGTAAGTAGGAAAACCTGCAAAATCGGCAGTGTATCAAATACTTGTTCTCCCCACTGTATTTGAAACAGTATGTTAAACTTTCATTGAGTCTCCAATATGGGATATATATCTTATGGAATTTGAGATGAAACTATCCCAGTAATTACCTGTATTGGCAATCTATTTGAATTAACTCATCAATTAAAATCATGACCATTCAAACACATTATCATAATTGACAATAGGTAATGATCATTAAAAAAATCCAATCATGGCTTTATTAATCAGAATATGATTTGAATCAGAGCTGTGCCTTTATGAAGTGCTGAGATGTTTCTTTGCTGCAAGACTGTATTTCTGACGTTTTCCAAACGCAATCATGGTTGCATGGACTCATAGTTGCAATCATAGTTGTATGGACTTGTGTGTCAACATTTTGATTGTATGATTTAAATTGCCCTTTTTTTCTTTTAAAAAGTGACTGCCGAAGTGAATGTGTTTTAATTAAAAGTAAACTCTTCATGACCACATATAGAGAAGGGGTAGCTGCATCTCAATATGGCGAAGGGAGTGTGGGCAAGGGGTTGTGTTGAAAGTAAAGTAGTGGGCGTGTGGAAAGGAGTGGGTGTGTCGAAAGCCCTCTGCTATAGGTTTCTTACCACGCAACTACCATACATTGAGCTACCATACTGCAACTGCCATACATTGAGCTACCATACTGCAACTACCATACATTGAGCTACCATACTGCAACTGCCATACATTGAGCTACCATACTGCAACTGCCATACATTGAGCTACCATACTGCAACTGCCATACATTGAGCTACCATACTGCAACTGCCATACATTGAGCTACCATACTGCAACTGCCATACATTGAGCTACCATACTGCAACTGCCATACATTGAGCTACCATACTGCAACTGCCATACATTGAGCTACCATACTGCAACTGCCATACATTGAGCTACCATACTGCAACTGCCATACATTGAGCTACCATACTGCAACTGCCATACATTGAGCTACCATACTGCAACTGCCATACATTGAGCTACCATACTGCAACTGCCATACATTGAGCTACCATACTGCAACTGCCATACATTGAGCTACCATACTGCAACTGCCACACATTGAGCTACCATACTGCAACTGCCATACATTGAGCTACCATACTGCAACTGCCATACATTGAGCTACCATACTGCAACTACCTAGCTAGTAATGGCTGGAATGGAGCGAATGGAATGTATTTGATACCATTACATTTATTCCGCTCCAGTCATTACCAATTAAGAAGCCACAACCTAATGTGGCCCAAACATAGATGTTCAGATGGGTATGATGCCTCTGCAAAAAAACACTCACTGTGACTGACAAGTAGTCGAACAAATGCATGCACATAACTCTTAAATTGTGTCTTGGACTTGGGTTCAAGGACAGAGCATGAAAACAGCCAGAACAGGTATAAGCGGCTTTAAGCACCTGGATTTGGAATGACGGACTTGATAAGCCTCATCAGTTTAACTGAAAATAACTAGGCTGCGGAGAGACAGAGCAGAGTGCATAGCTTTTGATAGTGCGGTGCCAAAGTGACTCGATTTTAAATAATAAACAACGGGATTAAATCTAACGCTTCAGGGTGGACTGGCAGTTTGATTAATTTCGGTGATATCTACCTGTTATTGTCAACTGGAACCCCGCATAAAGAGAGCGCGCGAAAGCTTCTTGTTGGAAAGCATAGGCTAATGCCGCTCTGTGGCTCTGTCCAGCGCGCACAGGACTGAAAAGACAGACGCGCATGATTCAGGACAACAAGGCGTCTCAACAGTTTTCGGGAATGAAAACTTCAACATGGAAAAATAAACCCATCCTGCATACCTGTTTGAAACGATGCCTACATGAAAATCCCTTTCACGACTGCCGCTTCCGCTCGGACCGGCCGTCACAGAGCGGCTTCTTCTTTTTCTATTGGAAGAGGGGGAGAGAGGATCCTTTTCCGTGCGAGAGCGGCTGTCCGCAGAAATGCCAGGCAACCTCACTGTCTCAAACAACACCGTGCTAGTTCTGGGTGCTGAGATTAACACCGCACAAACCCGGGACACTGACTATAACTTCCCTGCTCTGATACTCGGAATATTGCTAATTGTGGTCATCATTTGTGGAAATCTGCTTGTGTGCCTTAGCGTGTACAGGGAAAAAGCTTTGAAAACTACAACCAACTACTTCATAGTCAGTCTGGCTGTGGCTGACTTGATGTTGGCAGTTTTGGTTTTGCCACTGTTTATATATGTGGAGGTGAGTAAAATATATTTTACTATATTTTACTATCTTTATGATACCTTGATGAGGATGATGATTGTTAATATTGATAGTATTAATTAATCATGAATTAAAACATAATTATCAAAATATGATATTCATAAGGGTCAATTAATTAGGCTTAGAAGCCATTTCAAATAAGAGCACATAATGTAACATTGTAATATTGTAATATGCCATTTGTCACTCCAAACCATAGACTATGACAGAACAGACCACATGTTTAATCAATAAAAAAATTGTCATTTCACATTGATATTATGCATAGTTAATAGTATGAAATATTTACACAATTGGTTATTGTCTAGTGGGGAAAGGTTTATTACATGTGTTGTAGCTGATGCAAGGATGCACACTGCACAGAATAGATGACGTGCTTACTGTATTAACACAGTTAACTCATTAATACAATGGTTTGCAAAGGAATGTGAACCTAGATTGCTGTTGTCCAACCTTCTCTATATGGTTCGTTGACTACATTAAGTATTTGAGCCAGCTAAATTATCATTACACAACATGGCTTCACTAGATCTATTTATGCTGCATGGTTTGTAATAGTGAATGTTCAACTTTACCAATAATGATAAAAGAATACTGTAACTACACTGAAAAAATATATAAACGCAACATGTAAAGCGTTGGTTCCATGTTTCATGAACTGAAATACGTGAAATATACCAGAAATGTTCCATATGCACACAAAGTTTATTTCTCTCAAATGTTCTCACACATTTTTTTACATCACTGTTAGTGAGCATTTCTCATTTGCCAAGATAATTCATCCAAATGACAGGTGTGGCATAGCAAGAAGATGATTAAACAGCATGATCATTACATAGGTGCACTTTGCATTGGGGACAATAAAAGGCCACTAAAATGTGAAGTTTGGTCAAAACAACACAAAGCCACAGATGTCTCATGTTTTGAGTGTGCAACAGGAATGTCCACCAGAGCTTTTGCCAGAGAATTGAATGATCATTTCTCTACCATAAGCTGCCTCTACTTCAACCGGCCTCACAACCACAGACCACGTGGAACCACGCCAGCCCAGGACCTCCATATCTGGCTTCTTCGCCTGCGGGATTGCCTGAGACCAGTCACCTGGACAGCTGATGAAAAAGTGGGTTTGCACAACCAAAGAATTTCTGGACAAACTGTCAGAAACCATCTCAGGGAAGTTCATCTGTGTGCTTGTTGTCCTCACCATGGTCTTGACCTGACTGCAGTTCGGCGTCGTAACCAACTTCAGTGTGCAAATGCTCACCTTCGATGGCCACTGGCACGCTGGAGAAGTGTGCTCTTCACAGATGAATCCCGGTTTCAACTGTACCCGGGCAGATGGCAGACAGCGTAGCGTATATGGCTTCGTGTGGGCGAGCAGTTTGCTGATGTCAACATTGTAAACAGTGTACCCCATGTTGGCGGTGGGGTTATGGTATGGGGAGGCATAAGCTAGGGACAATGAACACACTTGCATTTTATCAATGGCAATTTGAATGCACAGAGATACCGTGACGAGGTCCTGAGGCCCATTGCCGTGCCATTCATCCGCTACCATCATCTCATGTTTCAGCATGATAATGCACGGCCCCATGTCGCAAGGATCTGTACACAATTCCTGGCATGCATACTCACCAGACATGTCACCTATTGAGCATGTTTGGGATACTCTGAATCAACGTGTACCAGTTCCCGCCAATATCCTACAACTTCGCACAGCAATTGAAGAGGACTGGAACAACATTCCACAGGCCACAATTAACAGCCTGATCAACTCTATGCAAAGGAGATGTGTCGCGCTGCATGAGGGAAATGGTGGTCACACCAGATAGTGACTGGTTTTCTGATCCATGCCCCTACTTTTTTTTAAAGATGTCTGTGACCATCTGATGAATATCTGTATTCCCAGTCATGTGAAATCCATAGATTAGGGCCTAATGAATTTATTTCAATTGACTGATTTCCTTATATGAACTGTAACTGTTACGTTTATATTTTTGATCGGTGTAAGTATTTCAGAAATAATCAGATAACACTGACATCCACTGTCTCTAAAAAAATCATACACTGTATGAGGATTGGAATCTAACTTCAACCATGTAGCTATAGGCATAAACTCTATTTGACCCCTCGGGCAGACGCGTGGGTTGCCTCGCCCCTGATAGTGCCAGAACCCCCTGAAATGAGTCACTGCACAGATGCATCCCCATTCCTTTTGCCACAGCACATGCCTCACTCGGAGCACTACACACACATTTTCCCAGCGGCAGTCATCACTGGGCCGGGAAACTGAAGCTGACTAGCACCTCCCCTATGCCCCTCTCCTCCTCCCCTAAGCCAGACAGCCACTAGTAGCCCAGAGACCCAGCAGAGGAACAATGGTTTGTCACTGACAGAACATTCCATTCCCAAGGCCACTGTCCCAAGCGCCACACTGGACACCGTTATGGCGCCTTCAGAGGGGACAGGACAGCTTGATTTAGCATCCGACTGGCCAATCTGATGAAATGATTTAGTGGCCCATCTCCCTCCCGTCCTTGGGGTGATCGCTGATCTGACATGACTCAGTGGAAGTGGTGGAATCCAACCAAGTTGGAACAGTGATTAGGCTACTTCAAGGCTGGGGAGAAGGAAGGAAGAAGGAAAGTGTTTAGCCTATAGTGTTGAAACCGAGACTCATGTATCACATCAAATGGCAGACTGTGGCAGTGAACACATTCCGTCAACCTGGCAGCCATATATGGGTCATTTTGATCAGAGAGAGAGAAGACATTAAGAAAAAGCCAATTAAAAGGTCATTTATTGCTCAGGTGATAGAAGGCCATTAAAATCCTTTCAATTTTGATGAGGACAAAACGTGCCATAACCCGGCACTGCGTACCACACCTGCATTTCCCAATCAGCCAGAGGGCCCGGGCTGGAGAGTGGTGTGTTTTACTCTGCTCGGCTGTATGACAGAGCTGCAGCAATGCTAATGAGGAAATTAAGATTTCTCACACAGCCATTCTGGTGGGTGCAGAACACTAGCCTGGCGGAATACCTTGTGGAAGTGATCAGAGGCCAGGGAGGGGCAAGGAGTTGTCAGAAGACCGTGGCTCTCTAAATTAATTTAATTATCAGCTGTATTGAAGGAGACTGTACCGGTGCCTCCCCTCTGACCTTTTTCAATGCGTTTTGAGAAGGAGGCAAGAACAGAGGATGTGGGGAATCGGGGAAAGATGAATGGAGAAAGAGACTGATGTTGACTCCTCAGCCAAACTGAGGAGCAGCATCCAGGCCTGTAGGAAGTTCCAGGCTGCTGCCTCCTTGCCTCCGTTGGCTCCCGCTGGCTGATGCTGCTCTCTGACCATGTGGGTTTTGTTGCTCTGATCTGTTTCAGTTCCAGGATGGTCTATGGTCACTGAACATGCACATCTGCGATGGCCTGATGACCATGGACGTGATGTTGTGTACAGCCTCCATATTCAACCTCTGTGCCATCAGCATCGACAGGTGATCAGCCTTTAACTCTCTGTTAACATTCTGTCCGATTTCTCAGGTGGTGGTCGAAGCTCTGACGTCAAGTATCACTTTATGACAGAAACAGCATTGCATTACAAGCATGAGTCAATTCATCTTATTAGGAAGAATGACCATACCTACAGCAATGACCTGTCGTCTCTCTTCCCCCTTCTCCCTAAAAGCACTCACTCTTAACAGAAAGCACAAATGAGGCAGACAGAAAAAAAAAACGAAAACAGAAGCCTCAGGATAAAATATGTTTCCATGTTGATCAACTGCCAGAATTGGCATGGAATCATTAGCTAGTTGACCTGATATGATTATCCTTATCTTTGCTCACTGTTGCAAAGTCTCTCACTGACATGAAGATGTATAGGGCCTGTTGAAGTATTTGTTGCCTCCATGTTGCCTATAGCCAAGCAAACATCATTAGCTTTCCGACAAATGGAAATCTGAAATAAATGAGAATCCAACGCGTACACCAACACACATTTACTGCATTTCTGTCAAATGTGATGTACTAGAATGACAGATCTAAGTTAATCATTCATTTATTTATTTGTAAAAATTGATCTTCTACACAGAGTATAGATACAGCTCCTCTCAATCTCTTCTCTGGTTGATGTGATTCATTCAGGTTCATCGCTGTCTCCATCCCATTCAACTACAACCGTAAGCACGTGGACCAGAGACAGATCTTCCTGCTCTCCGCCACGTGGATCCTGGCCTTGGCGGTGGCCTCGCCCGTCATGTTCGGCATCCAAAACGTCCCCCAGCGGGACCCAACAGAGTGTAAGCTAGAAGATGACAACTACGTGGTGTATTCCTCTGTCTGCTCCTTCTTCATCCCCTGCCCCATCATGCTCCTCCTCTACTGCGGGATGTTCCGGGGCTTGAGGAGGTGGGAGGAGGCGCGCAAGGCCAAGCTGAGGAGCAGCATCCAGGCCTGTAGGAAGTTCCAGGAGGCTGCTGCCTCCTTGCCCCCACTGGCCTCCCTGCCTCCTCCTCTGCCCCCTGTTATCAAGCGGGATGAGCTGACAGACATGAAGCGGGAGCTAAAGGATATTAACCTGGAGGAGCTGGACCCTTACCCCCTAGAGTCTCCAGACGGCCCCTATAACAACTCTTCACCAGACACTCCAGACTTTCCCTATAACTCCTCAACAACTCCAGAGTACAAGGATGGTCCTGTGCCCACTGTGATGGCCTACTGTAACATTAAGCATAACCTCCACCTCACACCAGACTCTCACAAGAAGAAGAGGGCCAAGATTAATTGCCGGGAGAGGAAGGCCATGAAAGTGCTTCCTGTCGTTGTGGGTAAGTGGTATTCTTTTTGTTCTCTTATCTGTTTGGTTGCACTTTGCGGAGCCTCTATTGTGGTAACAGTATTGGCCAGGGCACTGATGCAACTGTTCATGTAACTGTGTAACTGTTGCAGTGTCAATGCTACAGAAAGAAAGTGCCTGTCTTTGTTAAAAAGCCAGCACTCACAGAAAACACTCCCTCGACCCAAACCCAAGTTCAGAGTCAGGCAGTTCTCTTGAATTTCCATTAACGCTGCGTATTAAAAAAGCTAAATAGACATTTCTGATTTGAATGCAAAATGTAGGTCTCTATTTTAATAAACCTAATGCAATGTAAAATCTTGGCACTGACGGTAGCGTTATAGGTTCCGGGGGTGTGTCAGAAATATTTTTGCTATTTTCACAACTGTAATTATTGTCGCAGTAGCTGGTGGTGGTGTGAAAGGGCTGGGTTTTGATGAATAAACAAGTAGATGTGTCGTGACTTGGCCCCTCACTGGCCAATCAGAACGTACTCCATGGCTAGATGTGGTTGCTTCAAGTTGTGTATTTGAGGTCTTTTATGTATTGCATTGTCATCAACTCCAATTTGAATGTTAGTCCGTTATACCCTAATTCGTTAAATAGCCTGTCCCATATTTGCTAAATATGTTGAACATGTTTTCAGTCCACATTGTTCAAATTGCATTGCTTTAATATGGAACTACATTGTTAAACATAGGCTATAGCAGTCTGGACATGAAAATGCCAAACATAGTCAATAAGGAAGATTAAATTCACTAGGCTATTGATAAGGCCTTAAAAAACAGTGTATAATTCTAATCAAATTCTACTAAAAACAAAACAACAGCTTGTTTTAAATAGTCTATGTCTAAATACAGGTCCAGCCACAATAATTGCTCACCGTGGGCGTATAATACAGACAAGGCAACTTAAGACTATGGAGAGTTTTCCACACATACCATACACTGTACACATTTTTCATAGGAGCTGGATAAAGATCCAATATAAAGAGAAGGGGAGAATTTTCACTCACCATTATACTCGCAAATGTAATGTTTTATAAACATCATGGTACCATCTTACAAATCATATTTGCACTTCTCCAGAAATAGCGGACGGAATTGCATTGCATTTAAACAAAGTACGTTCTCACCATAAACCCATGGCCGGGGAATCTTTCTACATAATCATTTTGGCTGTTAATCAACTTAAACGAAAAACAAATCACTGTTTTATGAGATTCTCTGGTACAAAAGGCACATCTCTCCTTCCATGGGCACTGTACATCATGGATGGATAGGCTGCGCTTCCACTCTCAAAATCCATGCCATCATCAACTGCGTTGCTCAAATGCATGTAAAGCCTGACAATATTCCAGAAATGCATGGCTATGACATCTAGTCTACAGGGTAGCCAAAGTGGTTCCTAATTCAGCTTATTAAATTACTCTTTACGTAGTGATCAATGGAGATATTTTTTGGTGCCACCAAGCCAAAACATTAGCAGCGATATAATTATAATTATAAACTGTGTTGTTCGAGATGCGGAGTGCCTGGACACAGTTTTGAGGAGTGTGCAATTGGCAAGCTGGCTGCAGGAATGTCCACCAGAGCTGTTGGCAGAGAATTGAATGTTCATTTCTCTACCATAAGCCACCTCCGTTGTTTTAGAGAATTTGGCAGTACGTCCAACCAGCCTTACAACCACGTGTAACCACGCCAGCCCAGGACCTCCACATCCGGCTTCTTCACCTGCGAGATCTTCTGAGACCAGCCACCCGGACAGCTGATGAAACTGAGGAAGATTTCTGTCTGTAATAAAGCCCTTTTGTAGGGAAAACTCATTCTGATTGGCTGGGCTTGGATCCCCAGTGGGTGCACCCATGGCTGCACTCCTTCCCAGTCATGTGAAATCCATAGATAAGGGCTTAATTTATTTATTTCAATTGACTGATCTCCTTATATGAACTGTAACTCAGTAAAATCGTTGATCCAGATATGCTTTTTGAAAATAAGGACGATTTGATGCATTTCTGAATTTTGGATTTCCTACGGATATTGACTCATTAGATATCCTGAGATAGAAAATAAAATGTCCACATAGGCCTGATGACAAATACTGACAGTAGGGATACATAGTATAGTTTCTCAGCACATACCGTACAAGCCATATGCTCTTGACTGAGGTCCATATCAGGATCTTGATATGCTAAATAAGGACAATTTCTGATGCTTATTTGAGTACATGCTCAATAATTTGACAAATATTAAATCCATATCATTCTTTCAGACACTATACTTTTTCTATTCCCTCTAGATAAAGGCACAAGCAAACCGCAAGCTAAAGCACTGTAACTGGTAGCCTAGCAACAAGAATCATGTATTTTCTGCTGTGGAGTTCCAAGTATAATTTTTTTATTTGGGCGGCACAAATGACTGTGTAAATGGTGTGTGGTCGAACTGACAACTGGAGAAACAAAGAAGTGAGAAGTTGTTCAGAAAATACCTCCAAGAAGTTATTATCTAATTTGAGATGTTTTATTTATCTTAGCAACTGTAGTTCTATCCTTGAGCTGTTCTTGTCTATTAATGTTCTGTATTATGTCATGTTTCATATTTTGTGTGGACACCAGGAAGAGTAGTTGCTGCTTTTGCAACAGCTAATTGGGATCCTAATAAAATACCAAATACCAAACTAGAATTTGGCTTGATATGGGGGTACAAGCTAACTGGTAGCCTAGTTAGCTAACAAATAATAAAAACCTTTTCACCCCCTATCAAGCCTCAAGGTGAAAGCTAATGTTTTAAAACATTTAGGCGTATTTTGTATTACCGGTTAATATAAGATAGCTAGCTTGTTCCATTTAGTTTTGTCATCATGAATGAAGGAGGTAGAGTAGCTACCTTGTGGTATGGTTATGTGAAACACATTTTTTTGCAATATTGACTCAATTTTGATGAATGATTTATGCATTTACAGTTTGGAGTGGATCATAGACCAGCACGACCACCATGTTGGGTATAGACTGCAAGGGACCGCCACTGATGACGCAATTTGCACCCATCACATCCATCGTCCATAAGAAACAGGGCAGGCAGGAGTATTGAGAGTGTGCAACTTTTATTTTCTATTAAATAAAATAAATGTTTGGTAAAGATTGGCTTACGTTTGCATTTTCACAGAAAACCTGTTGTGATTGGAGCTCTAGATTTGCTATGCTGCATTTTTTTTAAACAGAAATAGCAGAGATATTCTTTGGAAATAGCAGCTTAAATATGATAATGTTTCCTTTCCGTGCCTTGTATAGCTTACTACTGAATATGGTGTAAATGTATCCTCAGATATATCACCTTCAAGTGAAGAAGCATGATGATTTTCAGTGCCTGAACAGGTAAAATAATTTGGCCACTGGACCACTGGAGTCGGATTTAGCCCATTTTCGATCAAACATACGAGGATGAATATTACATATCATGTAACGAAATCTACTGAAATAGTTTTTTCGTTTTTTAAATACGGATACATTAATTATCAGGTAATGACAACAGATATGTTAAAAAAATAAATATATGTGGATTCGTTTATGCCTAACTATAAAGGCTTAGATACAGTGCAGTGCATTCGATACAGTGCATTCGGAAACTCCTTGACTTTTTCCACATTGTTACGTTACAGCCTTATGAAATTGTTTTTTTCCTCATCAATCTAAACACATTACCCCATTATAACAAAGCAAAAACTGTTTTTTAATTTTTTTTCCAAAGTTATTACAAATAAAAAAAACTGAAATATAACATTTACATAAATATTCAGACCCTTTACTCAGTACTTTGTTGAAGCAACTTTGTCAGCGATTACAGCCTCGAGTCTTCTTGGGTATGACGCTACAAGCTTGGCACACCTGTATTTGGGGAGTTTCTCCCAATCTTCTCTGAAGATACTTCTCTGTCAGGTTTTCAGATCTCTCCAGAGATGTTCGATCGGGTTCAAGTCCGGCCTCTGGCTGGGTCACTCAAGGACATTGAGACTTGTCTCGAAGCCACTCCTGCATTGTCTTGGCTGTGTGCTTAGGGTTGTTGTCGTGTCTGGAGCAGGTTTTTGTCAAGGATCTCATTGTACTTTGTTCCGTTCATCGTTCCCTCGACCCAGACCCTGCCGCTGAAAAACCTCCCCACAGCATGATGCTGCCACCACCATGGTTCACCATAGGGATGGTCCCAGGTTTCTTCCAGACGTGACACTTGGCATTCAGGCCAAAGAGTTCAATCTTGTTTTCATCAGACTAGAGAATCTTGTTTCTAATGGTCTGAAAGTCCTTTAGGTGCCTTTTGGCAAACTCCAAGTGGGTGGTCGTGCCTTTTACTGACGAGTGCTTCCATCTGGCAACTTTACTATAAAAACCTGATTGGTGGAGTGCTGCAGAGATGGTCATTCAGGAAGGTTCTCCCATCTCCACAGAGAAACTCTGGAGCTCTGTCAGAGTGACCATCGGGTTCTTGGCCACCTCCTACCCCAATTGCTCAGTTTGGCTGGGCGGCCAGCTCTAGGAAGAGAGTTGGGTGTTCCAAACTTCTTCCATTTAAGAATGATGGAGACCACTGTGTTCAAGGGGACCTTCAATGTTGCATAAATGTCTTTGGTACCCTTCCCCAGATCTGTGCCTCGACACAATCCTGTCTCAGAGCTCTAAAGACAATTACTTCGACCACATGCTTTGGTTTTTGCTCTGACATGCACTGTTAACGGTGGGACCTTATATAGACAGGTGTGTGCCTTTCAAAATCATGTCCAATCAATTGAATTTACCACAGGTGGACTCAAAATCAAGTTGTAGAAACATCTCAGCGATGATCAATGGAAACAAGATGCACCTGAGCTCTATTTTGAGTCTCATAGCAAAGGGTCTGAATACTTATGTAAATAAGGTATTTCTGATTTAGAAAGGTTATACATTTCCAAAAATGTCTAAATCACTATTTTCGAATTGTCATTATGGGGTACTATGTGAAAAATGTATGAGGAATCATTTTTATTTAATCCATTTTAGAATACGGCTGTAACGTAACAAAATGTGGGAAAAGTTAAGGGGTCAGAATACTTTCCGAACGTACTGTATGTCAGCAAGTTGATACATACCCTTTCAGGAGTTAGAATATTCTACAACAGTGGTTACCAACCAGTTGATCCTGATCGACTGGTCGATCTTCAAGGCATTCCTAGTCAATCACCAAACATTTATGTAAAAAAACAACGATATAGCCTTGCGATCCTTTTTTGTTGTTGTTGGCGGTAGGTGCATTTCATTCAGCAGCCCTAGCGCCGGGAAGGCAGTGTTCCCATTTTTAACCCTTTCATGTGTCTGAAGGTAGAACTCCGCCTACCCAGCAGGCCCAAAGTGCAAATCAAGTGCACCTATAGGCCTACCGCTGGCCAATCAGATAGCTCAGATCACCATGTCGGCACAGTTTCCTCGAGCCATAGACTCTAAAAATAAACCTTGAATACACAGTAAAGTTGATACTGTGAGATTTAAAAACATTTAAAACCATGACTAGAGAGAGACTCAACAAATATAGCCAAGAGCTGCTGTTTTTATGAGTAACTTCACGTTTAAGTTGTTATTCAGCACGGTCAACACTTTGTTCAACACTCACACTACAACCAGCACTGCAGCTGTATTGAATGAGTATAGCAAAGTTGTCCGATAAGCTTGCGTTATTGAATATTTCACTTTCTTTGGTCATAGGAGTAACAACATGAATAGGTGCTTGAGGCATACATAATGCAGTGTGTCTTGAGTTCCTGGCCCCTTTTCTCAGTGGAGGGAGAGCGGAGGGATGGTGAGTCAGGTGAGAGGCAGCCTCACAGCTGCTGCCTCCCCTCAGACTGATGCAGGCCATCAGTCCAATAAAAATAAAATCAAAATAACATTATTATGCTCACTTAGCTGTCCCTCACAAGTAATAACAAATTATATATTACCAGTGTAATAATATACCTACATTCTTTAAATATAATTTCAAAATTATTTCAGAAGAACAACATTGGCAGGGCAATTCAAGCATAGCCAATATGCATGGTAATAACATGGCATTGTTGAATACTATTTTCTGATTGGTTTGAACAGCATTCTTGAGTGTGCATTATTTCAGTTTAATGCATGGTATATTTTCACAGTATAATTCAATGGCTATGGTTAATTCTTACATGTTTTATGTTTGAGCTGCTTTTGAAAGCAAAAATCAAATTGAAAACATTATTGGCATGGTTGAATTTGATATTCATAATAGCAAGCTAGGTTTTGTTTGCTAAACTAGCAAGTCAGTTTGTATGGTTACCAAGGCAACTACTGTCGCAATCTAGTAAACCTGCTAGCTGCTTCAGTGGATGTTGAACACATTTCTAGCGGCAAATGTGTTAAATTATAGCCATGGTATAAAAGGGATAATCAACTTGTGGCTCTATGCGTTCTCTGGAAAATAATGCAACCCCGTGGAAGGTTAGTTCACTATACATCACGTGTCAAGGCATATGAACTAATTATAGAGCAAACGCAATTATCACAACACATAGGTTGTAATATGGCGTTTTGTTTCCTGTATTGGCTTGCCCTGTGATTTTACCCACGCACCGCTACTGATCTTGACTCAGAAAAGGTTTGTGGCCACTGTTCTACAAATATGTAAGCGGGTGCACGCTCAGATCCCAGATATCTCCCTGGACTCATACAATAGCAGGGAGATTTCTGAGGTCCGGATTGGATGCATGTAGAAACTGTCCATTTATGGAGAATATTCTAGTTCCGTATATGAAATTCATGACATGCGTTTCTGGAGCATGTCTACTACTTATATCTAATCAAATGTCAGATATCCGGAAATATATACAGTGGATAAAGATATCCCCTGATATTGACCCTTTTCGCCTAGTATTCACCATATTAAAACGAGAGTTCAGTTCACGTAACAGTTGACTTTAAGACTTTAATAACTACGGCTGAGTATGGTTCTGCACAGTCAGATTGGATAGTTTGATTAATATAATAATTTGGTTAAAACGTTTACATGCTTTGCATTAAGAACGAATCCCATAATAATCCTGTTTACATGGACACATCTGAAATCAGGCTACCTGATGGCACTCTGATAAATGCAGAAAATCACCAATGTAAATAAACGTTCTACCACAGCGAACATGTTATTTTTGGGAAGCATATTTGATTCTGAGTTTGGACATATAAAGTTTGTATGTGAAAACTACTTCTACGATGCAGACATTGTTGTTCCCAACTCACTTTACTCGCGCTAAAGCAGGAGGCTCGCTCGGCTGGTGCTAGCACATGCAGATAAAATACACCGCTGGAACTCCGATTAAGGTGTTTACATATCGTAATAATTTGAAAGATTGCTCAGAAAATCAAGTGTTTTAATCGGTGTATGTTTACTTCGATTTTGACCTTACGCCGATTAAGATAAACAGAGTAAGGTGTTAACATGACTATTGCATAATCTGCCCACTGCCATAATCCGTTTAATATCGAATTATTAGCGTGCATGTAAATGTACTGAATGACTGATTATTTTGGGAGGTTATTGGGTTAAAATCTTCCAAGAAGTCACAGAGACTGCACGGAGGGACATGTCAAAATGCAGAATTTAGGCACTTTAGCAAGTCTTTATTCATATAGAACATTCAGATTTATTGATTTCTCAATGTGGTCTGTATTAAAAGGGCACTTCAGTTCATATTAACAGGCTTTTACAATTCAATATTGGTGCATAATTACAGTACTACTTAACATACAGTATTAAAGGGTCGCAAAATGCACTCATTTTTGTGGAACGACACAGTGCACGATAACTTCTGCTTGTTGTACGTTGGTTGCAGTGCTCTCGTCAAATTAATTTGTTTGTTTGTCATATGCACATGAAAAACATGGAGTCACTACAATTGTTTTAGTAATTTAGATGCATGTTAGTGTTTTTGGTATCCTCTGGTATGTGTCAAGTACACTAAAAATGCATCTTGACAAATTATATTGTAGCGCTGGCAGCCTATTAGAAGACTTGGGGGCGTTGCTTGTTAGGGGTGTGGCTTTCTTGTAGAGCTTTTTGGCCTCCCATAAACCGGATTGTCATGCCAGTTAATATGTTATGTTGTGCTCTTGAGATTTAAGGTTAAGCTTCTACGTGTGAAAATATTATAAAATATATGACATACATTTAACATACACAGAGTGTACAACACATTAAGAACGTATGCCCTTTCGTTTCTGATCTATTAATAATTTCACTGTGTAAAGAATGATTTTTAATCCTTGAGACATGAATGTGTGCCAATCAGAGGGTGAATAGGTAAGAAAAAGTATCTAAGTGCCATTGAACAGGGTATGGTAGTACGTGCCAGATTTGTTTCAAGAACTGTAGCACTGCTGGGTTTTTCATGCTCAACAGTGTATCAACAATGGTCCACCACCAAAAGGTCATCCAGCCAACTTGAAAAACTATTGGAAACATTGGAGTCAACATGGGCCAGCATCTCTGGGGAATGCTTTCGACACCGTGTAGAATCCATGCCCCGATGATTTGAGGCTCAATATTAGGAAGGTGTTCCTAATGTTTGGTAAACTCAATGCATATACCTTTAAAGTACATTTCGTAATATGTTTGAATGTATTTAAAAAATAGTTTTATTAAATACCTTGTTTTGCCAATTTTAAGTATTTCACATTTATCCTAAAAAATGTATCATAATATATATTTTAAATGTAATTATTTTTGTATAGGAAACGATGTGTCATACAAAGAATACAAGCACAAGTTGAATGCTGGCTTCAAGCATGAAATAGCAAAAACAAGTTTCATCAACAACAGTGACAGATCTTACAGCATTGAACTGGAGTTCCACATGGTATTTCTCTCAACAACCCAGCCACACAACAACCGCAAGAGATTCGTCGTAAATATTTTTGATGGTCCATCTTCTGTGTACTGAGCGGTCTGAGTCATCAACACGAGAACTAACATATCACTCTAGCTATACAAAGCTTTCTAAAACCTCACCTCTGGACTAAAGTCTTGTGTGGTCCTTTGGATGTTTTTACTCTCTAAACAGTTACGTCTTTCTTACGTGTAAACACCTCATTAAGGAAAAAGGATAAACAGGGTCATTATTGGGCCTAATGAGTCATTATGATACCCTAGCCAACATTGGCTAATTACCTTAACCCTCAATCCAATCATTATGTAAGGTTTGCCTGAGGCCTTAAGACCTAGAGGGAGTTATCCCTACAGCATCAGCATATTGTTGTGTAGAGGGCTCAGCCTTCTGACTGGCTGCATGGTCCTGGAAACACAGCTGAGTAAACACAGATGAATGATCATCGACAGTGGACTGTATGGAGTCTTGGAAGATTTGCCCCATTGTGGAAAACTCTGATCTTTTTTCCACTAATTGGTCTTTTGTCCCAATCACCTCAGATCTTTTCATATCAGATCCTTTTTAGAGCTGATCTAATTGGTCAAAATACCAATTAGTGGTGAAAAAAAGATCAGAATTGGGCTTCCTGTGTAAAAGCTGCCAACGAGAATCCAAGATAACTGTAGGCCATGTGTTGGAATTGTCATGACGTTGCCCTCTTTGGGTACAGCAAGCCCCTTCCCCCTCTCTCTGTCTCCTACACTCAGGCTGCTGCGACCTCAGGTCGTAAATTGCTGGAAGAGATTATCTCCTCATGGCCACAGTATAGAGACAGAGGGAGTTTTCAGAAAGAACAAAGGAATTTCTTCCACCTCACAGAACTTGAGGTCCGAACAACATTTATGTTCTGTGGAAGGTATAAAAGATAGGTATAAAAGAAGAATCCAGCTACGATCTGGTTCATTTGGTACAATTTTGTGAAACTCATGAGAGACAATACGGCCACATTACCATAACGCTGTTTATACAATAGCCTCAGATATGAGGCTTACATCTAATTCTTGTATAAGATGAATGAGTGTGAGGGCCTCCCGGGTGGCGCAGTGGTCTAGGGCACTGCATCGCAGTGCTAACTGCGCCACCAGAGTCTCTGGGTTCGCGCCCAGGCTCTGTCGCAGCCGGCCGCGACCGGGAAGTCCGTGGGGCGATGCACAATTGGCATAGCGTCGTCCGGGGTAGGGAGGGTTTGGCCGGTAGGGATATCCTTGTCTCATCGCGCTCCAGCGACTCCTGTGGCGGGCCGGGCGCAGTACACGCCAACCAAGGGGGCCAGGTACACGGTGTTTCCTCCGACACATTGGTGCGGCTGGCTTCCGGGTTGGAGGCGCGCTGTGTTAAGAAGCAGTACGGCTGGTTGGGTTGTGCTTCGGAGGACGCATGGCTTTCGACCTTCGTCTCTCCCGAGCCCGTACGGGAGTTGTAGCGATGAGACAAGGTAGTAATTACTAGCGATTGGATACCACGAAAATTGGGGAGAAAATGGGATAAAAAAATAAATAAAAATAATTTAAAAAAAAAGATGAATGAGTGTGGATGATACTGTTTGTGAAATTGTGTAATGTGATTTTGGACTGTTTAATGAAGGAAACTCCAATTCCCTTTGGAGTTTAACTAAATCAGAGGACCGCCCATGAGCAGTTATGGTCGGGCATCCTGGGACAGGCCCTTTTCTGCTCTTCCGAATAAAACCCCCACCCGGGTTTTCTATCACCAGACCATGTTTTTCTCAATTACGAGAGGACAAAGGTTGCAGACCAGCTTACCTCGATAACAAGAAGGCCAAGGTTTGAGTAGATGGCTGAATCTTTTAACCATACCACGTGGTTAAACTCTTAGACTATCGATACCTACAGAATAAGAACAAGTCTTTGAGATTAATTACTAGTCTGCAAGCTAGGAATTCGGTATCATTAAACGCGAAGACCGACAACCGCCGAAACATCTATTCTATAACAACATGAATGAATGTCACTCTGAACTATCCATTCTAACCACGGCAGAGAGAGAGAGAGGGCGGACAGACTCTCCAACAGAAACAAACTTTTCAACAGAGATCCCGACGACACACTGAGCGTAAATATATATATTGATTGCAATTGTTCCCGAATGAGTGAGCGTTCATGTGCAAAGGATTAGCATTTCAATTGTTATAATTATCAACTCTGTAGTGACTTCTCAGCTGACCCCCACTCCCCTTGTCTAACAAGCCGCCATGCCGGTTTAGCCCACTAGGGCACATTCCCGTATCATTTCTTGTAACCATATTTACTGTTTGTTTGTTTGTTTGTGTGTGCACTTCTGTGATTGTTTAGTTAGTTAATAAATAAATGATTTAAGACAATTGATGTATGGATGACTCATAGTGAAGACTGGGTTCGTGCAGATTTACAACTTTCAGATGAGCAATTTACAACTTTCCAACAATTTACAACTTTCAGATGAGACTGAAATAAGGTGACGATTAATATTGACTGCTATTGATGTAAAATATTACTAGGTCTTTAAGAGTTTATTCGGAAGATAACAGCTCTATAAATATTATTTCGTGGTGCCCTGACTTTCTAGTTAATTACATTTACATGATTAGCTCGATCAGGTAATATTAATTACAGAGAAAGGATTTTGTAGAATAGCATGTCATCACTTAATCTGGCATAGCCAAAGACATGACAGAATGTTCATGTATTCTACAACTATCAGTGGATGCTGCTGAGGGGAGGATGGCTCATAATAATGCCTGAAAGAGAGCGAATGGAATTTACATTTTATTTTCTAACCTTATTTAACTAGGCAAGTGAGTTATTTACAATGACGGCGTACCACAAGGCAAAAGGCCTCCTGCGGGGACAGGGGCTGGGATTCAAAATAAAAATGTATTAAATAAAAATATAGGACTAAACACACATCAAGACAAGAGAGACAACACTACATAAGAGACCTAAGACAACAACATTGCATGGCAGCGACACATGACAACACATCATGATAGCAACAACATGACAACAATGTGGTAGCAACACAACATGGTAGCAGCACAAAACAGGGTACAAACATTATTAGACACAGACAACAGCACAAAGGGCAATGCAACGCAGCCACAACTGTCAGTAAGAGTGTGCATTGAGACTTTGAATGAAGAGATTGAGATAAAACTGTCGAGTTGTGTTTGTTGCAGCTTGTTCCATTCGCTAGCTGCAGCGAACTGAAAAGACGAGCGACCCAGGGATGTGTGTGCTTTGGGGACCTTTAACAGAATGTGACTGGCAGAACGGGTGTTGTATGTGGAGGATGAGAGTTGCAGTAGATATCTCAGATAGGGGGGAGTGAGGCCTAAGAGGGTTTTATAAGGTGCTTCTACACCTGCATTGCTTGCTGTTAGGGGTTTTAGGCTGGGTTTCTGTACAGCACTTTGAGATATCAGCTGATGTACGAAAGGCTATATAAATACATTTGATTTGATTTGATATAAATAAGCATCAACCAGTGGGTCTTGCGACAGATATACAGAGTACAGAAGAGTATAGAGTGCAGTGATGTGTCCTATAAGGAGCATTGGTGGCAAATCTGATGGCTGAATGGTAAAGAACATCTAGCCGCTCAAGAGCACCATTACCTGCCAATCTATAAAGTCTCCTTAATCTAGCATGGGTAGGATGGTCATCTGAATCAGGGTTAGTTTGGCAGCTGGGTTGAAAGAGGATCGATTACGATAGAGGACACCAAGTCTAGATTTAACTTTAGCCTGCAGCTTTGATATCTTCTGAGAGAAGGACAGTGTACCGTCTACCCATACTCCCAAGTACTTGTATGAGGTGACTACCTCAAGCTCTAAACCCTCAGAGGTAGTAATTAGGGATGCACAATCTATCGGTGAAGATATCGTCATCGGACGATATTAGCTAAAAATGCCAACATCAAGATCGGCCGATGTCTAGTTTAACCTGTTTGGGCTGCAGGGGGAGTATTGAGTAGCCAGATAAAAGGTGCCCATTTCAAACGGCCTCGTACTCAATTCTTGCTCGTACAATATGCATATTATTATTACTATTGGATTGAAAACACTATCTAGTTTCTAAAACCGTTTGAATTATTTCTCTGAGTGAAACAGAACTCATTCTGCAGCACATTTCCTGACCAGGAAGTGGAAAGTCTGAAATCGATGCTCTGTTCTACTTCCTGCCTATACATGGGCATTATACGTAAGAGTCTACGTGCACTTCATACACCTTCCCCTGGATGTCAAGAGGCGGTGAGAGAAGAAATTTCGTGTTTATCTTGGTCTGAGGTGGAATAAAAGCTCTTTGTATGACGTGACCGTCCATTTTCTGTTTTCTGGAGCGCGCGAAAGGGGACATGGATTTGCCTTCTGTTTAGCTGTCGTTATGGACGACTAATATCTCCGGCTATGATTTTATTTGATACATGTGACCATATCATCGTAAAGTATGTTTTTTCAATATAGTTTCATCAGATTATTGAACATTTTTCGGGAGTTTTGCCGTGTTCCGTTCTCTTCCGTTTGTTGACTTGGAGAGCTTTGTGCCACTTGGCAAGTGCGCGTGCTAAATCGAGAGGGAAAATGAACGTTCTAAATCCAAACAACGACTGTTCTTGACAAAGGACACCTTCTACAACATTCTGATGGAAGATCACCAAAAGTAAGAAACATTTTATGATGCTAATTCATATATCTGTCGTGCATGTGAATTAGTCGTGGGCGCCCAACTTTGGGGTACTCAGCTATACCGAAGCTGGATGTCGTAATGAAGTTATGTTTTAGAATTCTAACACTGTGATTTCATTAAGAACTAATGGATCTATCATTTCCTATACAACATGTATTTTTTACTTATGTTTATGAATAGCTATTTGGTCAGAATATGTGTGTCAGAAAACGTGTAAGAAAAATATCGTTGCTGTTTAGACGTTGTGGAAAAAGTAGCTAAGTTAGCACAATGTGTAACCACTGATTTCAGCTCTAAATATGCACATTTTTGAACAAAACATAAGTGTATGTATAACCTGATGTTATAGGACTGTCATCTGATGAAGAAAATCAAGGTTAGTCAAAAATTATATATCTTTTGCTTGTTTGTTACGATCGCTAACTTTTGCTACTGGAAAATTGCTTGTGTTTTTGGCTATTGTGGTAAGCTAATATAATGCTCTATTGTGTTTTCGCTGTAAAACACTTGATAAATCGGAACTATTGTCTGGAATCACAAGATGCCTGTCTTTCAATTGCTGCACACTATGTATTTTTCAGAAATGTTTTTGATGGGTATTTAGTTATTTGGCGTTGGTGTCTGCTTTCGGTGCAATTTCTGATTGTAGCTGCAATGTAAACTATGATTTATACCTGAAATATGCACATTTTTCTAACAAAACATATGCTATACAATAAATATGTTATCAGACTGTTATCTGATGAAGTTGTTTCTTGGTTAGTGGCTATTTATATCTTTATTTGGACGAATTTGTGATTGCTACTGATGGAGTAAAAAACTGGTGAAGTAAAAAAAGTGGTGTCTTTTGCTAACGTGGTTAGCTAATAGATTTACATATTGTGTCTTCCCTGTAAAACATTTTAAAAATCGGACATGTTGGCTGGATTCACAAGATGTGTACCTTTCATATGCTGTATTGGACTTGTTATAAGAAGTTAACGCCGATATGCAAAACCGATGTCAAAGCTGTGCATACCTATATAACGTAGGTACATGACGTAATGACGCCACAAAATTTGGCACTACGTGTGCAACACAGCATTCCTAAACTAGCACACAATGTCCGCTGTGTGGATCGAGCAGTCAACAAGTCAAGCAGTCATTTGAAAGAGTAAGAACATTTCAGCGAGACAACTCAAAGGCGAAATCCATTAACGCCAAGATAATGGAATTCATTGCCCTTGACAATCAGCCATTCTCTGTCGTGGGTGATGTTGGCTTTCGCCGACTGGTCGAGCACCGGTACACACTAACGTTACCAAGTGGGCTATTTTTCAGATGTTGCCCTACTGGAGTTACACAGTAATAGTATCACTGCTATTAGCTTCACGACTGACATTTGGACCAGCAATATCAGCCCCATGATCATGCTGAGTCTGACAGCACAGTGGGTCGTCAAGGATTTTGTACTGAGGAAAGTCGTATTTCATGCACATGAATGTACTGGTTGTCATACCGCTGCTGCCATTTCAATACCATTTGAGAACATGTTTGAAACATGGAAACATGAACAAACTAGGTAGCTCCATTCGAACAACTGACTCAAGAAATAAGCTCATCAACTGCGGCTGCAGCAGACGTGATACCCTCTGTCATGGCATTGAAACGCCTGCTCAACAAAACTGGCAACATAGGCTGTGAACAAGCAATTAGGTGGCATTTTCTCTTTGCTGTGTCGCCACCATGCTTGATGCTATGTACAAGGACCGCTACTTCGATGCAGACAAGAAACAGGGTTTATGTGAAATGTTACATACACAGCTGAACAAGATGGAAACAGACACAGTAACAGTGCGCACCGAGGAAGAGGGGCCACGGACAGACAGAGCTGAAACTTCACTGCTTGACATGTATGATGAAATCCTGGTTGAGAATGAAACGACTGAACAAATGAACAACGAAACAGCACAGCAAGTAAGTGAAAGAAATAGATTTTGATTATGTTTTACTGGTAATGGGGACATGGGTAAATGCCAACAAAATAACTTTTCGGTCAGTGTGGTGTGTGTGTGTGTATATGTGTGTAACCTTTACTTAACTAGGCAAGTCAGTTAAGGGCAGAGAAAGCTTGTTGGACGCTAAGAATGCTTTGTTGTAGAGTGTTTAACACAAAATCCGGGGAGGGGCTTACAAGAATGAAATGGTCTACCGTAAAACTTGAAAATAGCAGTGCAACATTGCTTAGAATCAAGGGCAATGGTGACATTTCCCTTGAGCGGAAACCAGATTACTTACCAAAGAATACTATAGACATCAAGAAAGTTTTTCCAACACTTTTGATAAACAGGACAAAATAGAAATAGGCCTATTAACAGTTAGGATCAGCTTGATCTCCGCTTTAAATAAAGGACGAACCGTGGCTGCAGGTGGAGTAACTCTGCAAGATCATGGTTGAACCAGGGGCTTAACCTGTTCTTAATTCTCATTTTCTTTATGGGGGCGTGTTTGTCAACAATATCACTGAAAATATTAAAAAAAGAAGGTCCAAGCGTCTTCGATAGAGGGGATCAAGTTGATTCCAGACCAATTTACAGAGGCCAGGTCATGAAGAAAGGCTTGCTCATTAAAGTTCTTTTAGCAAGCGTCTATGACAAATCAGGACAGGTCGTTTCATTGAGCCATTACAAACACAGGCTGTAAAACAGTGACCACTACGATCATTACAGAAAACACCCGACTGATACCAATCAGGATTATTTGTGAGGATAACATCAAGGAGAGTAGCCTTTTCTGGGTGTTTGGAGTCATACCTTGTGGATTGGTAATAATCTGAGAAAGATTTAGGGAGTCCCATTGCTTTAGGACTTGGTCAGGTGGTTTAAGCATGTCCCAGTTTAGGTCATCAAGCAGGACAAATTCAGACTTAGTGTAACGGGCCAGGAGAGCGTTTAGGGCAGGTAGGTTACAGGCCGGTGCTGATGGAGGACGATAGCACCCAGCAACAGTCAACAAAGAGCTTTTTGAAAGTTTAATGCTTAAAACCAGCAAATCAAATTGTTTGGGGACAGACTTGGTGGAGACAATCGAGCACTGAAGGTGATCCTTGGTAAAGATTGCCGCTCCCCCACCTTCGAAAGATCTGTCTTGCCGAAAAAGGTTATAACCAGAAAGGTTAACAGCAGTGTTCAAAGCACTCTTTCTTAATCACGTCTCAGTAATGACCAACACATCTGGATTTGCTGCTGTGAACCCACACTTTCAATTGATCCATTTTAGGTAATAAGCTTCTAGTGTTAACGTGGAGAAAACCCAGGCTTTTACGAGAGCAGAAATCAGTGAAACAGATATCAGAGCACAAGTCTGAATTGGGGCTAGCAACAGTATGGGCCAGGGTGTACATGCACATTTCTAGATATCATCAACAGTAATACAATCAAGACACGGCAGAGGACAGGGAGCTCTGCAGTGTTGATTTATGACATTTGAATGTGCATTAGATGGCAACAAGATCATATTATACAGCAATTTCATCAGTTAACATGAATACAAAGCCGGCGAGAGGTGGTTAGAAAAGTCTGTGTAACCAATAGAGAGCCAGAGTCCCAAGTGTGGGAACAAACATGGTCTGTCCCACGGTTGGGTAAACAAGAAGGTTCATAGTCAACAAAGCATACAGAAGTCATGTGGCAAATAGCAAAATGCACAAGAAAAAAATTATAACTAGCCATTTGTAAGTTCAGAGTCACTCGCCCCAACAGTGCCTATGTGCTGGAGTTGAGCGAAAGCTCGGGAGAGAGGGGAGAGTGTGGTGGGGGTGCCTATACCAGACGGGGAGACATGCCACGGCAGACGGTGAACAGATTGCCAGGTGGAATCCATGCAGCAGTGCAGCAGATAACGGGAGTAGGTGTCACACCCACTTGGGAGAAGCTTTTATTTCTGGAGGCAGATTTCTTGTAGAAAATGCCAGTGAATTGGTCTCTGAACAGCGGGAGTGGGCTTCAAGGCCTCTGGATTTGGGTGGTGGAGCCTTCCATTTGTTGGGCTCAAAGGCTTTGACACCTCACACTTTTTGAAAAGCTTAGTGCTAATTGAAGTTGTATTTGGTCTGTCTCAGTTCCAGGAGTTTGGAGTTTTGATCTAGCGTGAAGGTTATGCTGTGGATTGGCATCAAACACATAGAAACCATGTGTTTGATACTTATCCACTTATTCCTCTCTAGCCATTACCACAAGCCACCACCCCCCCCCCCCCCCCCCCATTAAGATGCCACCAACCTCCTGTGAGATTAGAACAATCATTCACGCTGTAGGGGTTAAAACGGCTAAATATGCTCACTAAAATACACAGTGCCTTCAGAAAGTATTCTTGTATGCTTGTAATCGTTAAGGACTGGGGAATTTTTCAGGATAAGACATAAACAGAATGGAGTTAAGCACAGGCAAATTCCTAGAGGAAAACCTGGTTCAATCTGTTTTCCACCAGACTGGGAGATGAATTCACCTTTCAGCAGGACAATAACCTAAAACACAAGGCCAAATCTACACTGGAGTTGCTGACCAAGAAGACAGTGAATGTTCCTGAGTGGCCGAGTTACAGTTTTGACTTAAATCTACTTGAAAATCAATGGCAAGACCTGAAAATGGTTGTCTAGCAATGAACAACAACCAATTTGGCAGTTCTTGAAGAATTTAGAAAACAATAAAATGCACATATGTTGCACCATCCAGGTGAGGAAAGTTCTTAGAGACTGACTCAGAAAGACTTACAGATGTAATCGCTGCCAAAGGTGCTTCTACAAAGTATTTACTCAGGGGTGTGAATATTTAGGATATTTCTGTATTTCCTTTTCAATAAATTTCAGTTAATGGATGTGTCAACATTCAATGCTAAAGCTCAGAAAACATTAAGATTCTGCGCTACAAAAAGACACGGTAATGTATTACCAAATGTAAATGACAATTATTCGGAGTAACGGCGCTTCTAGCATTTCACACATTCTTTAATGCAGTTTTCCCCCTTGAGAAGTTGTGTGCCTGCTTTAAGCCAGAGACAATCCTGTAGTCTTTCACAGTAGATGCACACACACACACACATTCTGGTTGTCTACCTATTGGAGGGTATGGGCAGAGGGCATGGCAGGAAATTGTTCTGGATGATCCTTTCAAGACCCAGGCCACAATCATTCCACACGGCAAAGTCACACACCTAAAGGAGCAGCACACGCACACACACACGCGCACCCAAAAACAGAGCTAAATGAGTCTATGAGAACAGAGAGAAAAATGGGGATAAAGATAAGGAGAGAGGGGAAGGAGCGGGGAGAAAGAGAGAAACTCTGTCACCGTCAATCAGCCTTGTGTCCTTGTGCTATCTGTGAGTCCATCTAGCCAGGGATGATGTAGATTAATGGAGTTGGTGAATTCATTGAAAATGCATATCAGAACTGAAGCGTGGCCTATAGTATGGAATTTGAGGGAGCTATCAGGGAGTATTTCAAACCCTGTGTTCAAGGGTCAATGTGAAGAGGGCACAACAAAACCTATTCCCCCTCAGGAGACTGAAAAGATTTGGCATGGGTCCTCAGATCCTCAAAAGGTTCTACAGCTGCACCATTGAGAGCATCCTGACTGGTTGCATCACTGCCTGGTATGGCAACTGCTCGGTCTCCAACCGCAAGGCACTACAGAGAGTAATGGGAATGGCCCAGGACATCACTGGGGCCAAGCTTTCTGCCATCCAGGACCTCTATACCAGGTGGTGTCAGAGGAAGGCCTTAAAAATTGTCAAAGACTCCAGCCACCCTAGTCATACTGTTCTCTCTGCTACCGCACAGCAAGCAGTACCGGAGTGCCAAGTCTAGGTCCAAGAGGCTTCTAAACAGCTTCTACCCCCAAGCCATAAGACTCATGAACATCTAGTCAAATGGCCACCCAGACTACTTGCAGTGCCCCCCCCCCCCCCCCCACTGCTATGCTCTGTTATCTATGCATAGTCACTTTAATAACTCTACCTACATGTATATACTACCTCGACTAACCGGTGCCCCCACACATTGACTCTGTATTGGTACCCCCCTGTATTTCACTGTAAGGTCTACACCGGTTGTATTCAGCGCATGTGACTAATAAAATGTGATTTGAAGTCAATGAAATAGATTTGAAATAACGGTGGATCTTATCTGAATCAGGATACTAACACAAATAGTAACTTACACTGCAGTAGTAGCCTACATTGTAAATAAATAGTTATGTGGGGAAAAGACTAATACACGCCTCAAAGTCAGGTGGTGTCTGAAAATAGTGGCCTCTTGGAGAGAAGACACCATTGCAACCAGCCTCACTCAAGCCTTAAATCCTTTTCTTGATTTAATAGTAGGAGGTGAGAATGGATCTACAACAACTCCAAATAGCAGGAGTGATGGAGCTGTCTGGTCAGAACTGATTCAGAAACCCAGAATTCCATTAGATAAGGCTTTCCTAATCCTGGCCCTGGGGGGGTTATAATAAGACGCCCTATGACAGGTTTCTCAACTGGTAGCCCGGGACGGATTTCGCAGGTGGTTTTATTTGGCCCCCCCAAGTTTTCTGAGCAAAAAAACTAATAAATTACAATATATACAGACACACACACACACACACACAGTACCAGTCAAAAGTTTGGATACACCTACTCATTCAAAAGGTTACCCTTTATTTTTACTATTTTCTACATTGTGTAGAAAATACATCTTAGCATTCTCTCAAACAGCTTCACCTAAGAAAGAAAAACCCTTGAATGAGTAGGTGTGTCCAAACTTTTAACTGGTACTGTATATACAGTTGAAGTCGGAAGTTAACATACACCTTTGACAAATACAGGAGTTTTTCACAATTCCTGACATTTAATCTTCGTAAAAATTCCCTGTCTTAGGTCAGTTAGGATCACCACTTTATTTTAAGAATGAAATGTCAGAATAATAGTAGAGAAAAGGATTTATTTCAGCTTTTATTTCTTTCATCATGTTCCAAGTGGGTCAGAAGTTTACATACACTCAATTAGTATTTGGTAGCATTGCCTTTAAATTGTTTAACTTGGGTCAAACATTTCGGGTAGCGTTCCACAAGCTTCCCACAATAAGTTGGATGAATTTTGACCCATTCCTCCTGACAGCTGGTGTAACTGAGTCAGGTTTGTAGGCCTCCTTGCTCGCACATGCTTTTTCAGTTCTGCCCACACATTTTCTATAGGATTGAGGTCAGGGCTTTGTGATGGCCACTCCAATACCTTGACTTTGTTGTCCTTAAGCCATTTTGCCACAACTTTGGAAGTATGCTTGGGGTCATTGTCCATTTGGAAGACACATTTGCGACCAAGCTTTAACTTCCTGACTGATGTCTTGAGATGTTACTTCAATATATTCACATAATTTTCCTGCCTCATGATGCCATCTGTTTTGTGAAGCACACCAGTCCCTCCTGCAGCAAAGCACCCCCACAAGATGATGGTGCCACCCACATGCTTCAGAGTTGGGATGATGTTCTTCGGCTTGCAAGCCTCCCCATTTTTCCTCCAAACATAACGATGGTCATTATGGCCAAACAGTTCTGTTTTTGTTTCATCAGACCAGAGGACATTTCTCCAAAAAGTATGATCTTTGTCCCCATGTGCAGTTGCAAACTGTAGTCTGGCTTTCTTATGGAAGTTTTGGAGCAGTGGCTTCTTCCTTGCTGAGCAGATTTTCAGGTTATGTCGATATAGGACTCGTTTTACTGTGGATATAGATACTTTTGTACCTGTTTCCTCCAGGATATTCACAAGGTCCTTTGCTGTTGTTCTGGGATTGATTTGCACTTTTCGCACCAAAGTACATTCATCTCTAGATGACAGAACGCGTCTCCTTCCTGAGCGGTATGACAGCTGCGTGGTCCCATGGTGTTTATACTTGCGTACTATTGTTTGTACAGATGAACGTGGTACCTTCAGGCGTTTGGAAATTGCTCCCAAGGATGAACCAGACTTGTGGAGGTCTACAATTTTTTTTCTGAGGTCTTGATTTATTTTGATTTTCCCATGATGTCAAGCAAAGAGGCACTGAGTTTGAAGGTATGCCTTGAAATACATCCACAGGTACACCTCCAATTGACTCAAATGATGTCAATTAGCCTATCAGAAGCGTCTAAAGCCATGACATCATTTTCTGAAATTTTCCAAGCTGTTTAAAGGCACAGTCAACTTAGTGTATGTAAACTTCTGACCCACTGGAATTGTGATACAGTGAATTATAAATGAAATAATCTGTCAGTAAACAATTGTTGGAAAAATTACTTGTGTCATGCACAAAGTAGATGTCCTAACCAATTTGCCAACACTATAGTTTGTTAACAAGAAATATGTGGAGTGATTGAAAAACGACTTTTAATGAATCCAACATAAGTGTATGTAAACTTTTGCATGTTCATTACATTTGCAAAAATGTCTAGAAACCTGTTTTCACTTTGTCATTATGGGGTATTGTGTGTGAAAAAAAAACAAAGGGTCTCTCCTTGGCCCAGCCAAAGGGGAATGGCAGGAGCGATGGATATCTCTAATATTATTCAATAGTTCAAACACAAACCAAGGTAGATGTCTGGTGGGAAGGAACTCTACATTACATAAGACTATCTTATTCATGCTCCTGAGGGACCTACCTTAGATGACTAGGAGACTTTATTCGCAGCTTGAGCTTCTCCGAGGAATGCTGAACCGCTGGAAAAAATCAAATGCTATTCCTGCCTCACATTCAGTTGTTCAACCAAAGCCCTCCCTCCACAGTAAGTGAATGAGTCAGAGAAAGGAAAGCCCAGCTTCCAGAGAGAGTTGGTGCTCAGAGCAGGGATATGTCCCAAATGACACCCTATTCCATATAAAGTGCACTACATTTGAACATGACCCATATGGCTATGATCAGAAGTAGTGCACTATGTAGGGAATAGGGTGCCATTTGGGATGGAACAGTTTGTTTCTGATCCATCACTCATCCTAACCTCCATTCTAGATTATTAATAGAAATCTCATCAGCATTTCTGAATTATTCAGCCGAGCGGGGGCTAGGCAGGGAGGCTGACTGGTGTAGTTCGAACGGTGGTGGAGGAGCATTTGTAGCACAGTTTATCTTATATATACCCTACACCTGTATACACACTTCTCATTTTTCTGCAGGTATACTTCTTTACGTACAAACATCATTTGATCTGGCAAGGTTCTGCTTATATCTGAAGTATTCACCCAATACACTTTGCTCCTGTATGAGCAATTGGTTTATGTATGGGCAAGTGTTTGATTGAAAATGTAATTTTCCTACTTAAAATACAGATCGGTTCCGTTTTATTACCCTAGTCACATCACGCTGATAGGAAATGACACATTAGCATTATTTTTTTTAAATCACATCTATATTACACCATGGGGATTTGACCACACTTCATGATGTATATGTAATTGAGCTCTCAGTGATGTGTAGAATCTATTCAGCAGTGCCTCTTCAGGCTACTTCAATCTGAAATACATTCATCTGGATGGGGCTTTAAGAGGGGGGCGGCTTACAGTAATTCTGGGCTCAGTCTTTGATTTTGATTGTGTTTGACTTGATCATTATTGCTAGCTATATCTTTTCCCATTGGCCGCTCATTCATGTCCTCAAAGTAAGACTCATGATCTATTGAGCAATTCCAGTTTTATTAAATGTAGGATACGTTCCAAATGGCACCCTGTTCCCTATAAAGTGCACTACTTTTGACCAAAGCTCTTTGGGCCCTGATCAAAAAGTAGAGCACTATAAAGGGGAAAGGGTGCCATTTGGAACCCAATCGTAGCAATACAGTTTCAAGCCTGTGTTAGCCTGACATACAATCCTTTCATAAATGAGAGAAGTCTTAGAGGTGTAATTTTACTGCGATCCCTGTGGTTTACGAAATCTAAACCTCTTTGCCTGTGTGTTTTGTGTGTGCCTGTGTCTGCCCATTCGTGCCGTTCGGCCTGTGCGTACCTGTGTGCATGTTTTCCTATGCTTGTTCCCATGTGCCTTCCTGCGTTTGTGCGCTTGTGTATGTGCCTGACTGCCTCTGTGTGTGTGTGTGTGTGTGTGTGTGTGTGTGTGTGTGTGTGTGTGTGTGTGTGTGTCTATTCCATCCCAGGTGTCTTCCTGTTCTGCTGGACCCCGTTCTTCGTGGTCCACACCATGCGGGCCCTGTGTGCCACCTGCTTCATCCCCCCCGCCCTGATGAGCATTGTCACCTGGCTAGGCTACGTCAACAGCGCCCTCAACCCCATCATCTACACGGTCTTCAACACAGAGTTCAGGAACTACTTCAAGAAATTCATCCACAGCTGCTGTACATACCGGTAGACAAGACGGCACAGCTAGCCTGGTTCAGATCTGTTTGTGCCGTCTCGCAATCTCTTATGGTCAACTCCTATGGCAACGTCAGTTGGCAACACAGCACAAACATATCTGGGGCCAGGGTAAGCTACCGCCGCCAATAAATGGACAAGAAAGCACAAATGATACCATTGTATAGATGTGACAATATCAAATCTGAGGTTTGCTGTAGAGCATAACTTGCCATTGCATATTTTTCTCCCAATTGGGATTTTATTTTTGTACATAATGTTTTCTGTTGATTTACGCTTGTGATTTATCTTATTGTGACAGCAATGTTTGTTTGTCAGCTGGCCATATGCCGTTTCAATGTTTATTGTGGAAATCTTTGTGGTGAGGAATAGCATTGAATCCATTCAACTGAAAAAGATATTCAGAAATAGAAGCCATTTCTGAGGTTATTAGAGGTAACTGAATGTGTACAAAATGAATCTTTAAGATTAAATGTTTTTTTTCACTTAAAATGAGGACTTCTGTCTTCTGAACATTGAGGACCAGGGTTAAAAACATACTCCACGCCACCACACCTACCTCTCATCAACAAAAAATTATAATTCTCCAAACAACCACGACTATACTGCAAATCCTGAGATGACTCCTGACTTAGTCTGATAAAGATCGTCACAACAAAAGGAAACCTCTTTAAAAAATATCCCTCACGCCTGTACGGAAATTGAGGCTTTGACAAACTGAGAAGTGGTCAACTGAAAAGGGCAAAAGAACAAAGAAAGTTTCCTCTGTGTTGCCTAGCAGCTCAAATCATGTATCTAAGACAGGAAAATAACAAAAAAAGAGAGTGATGGTTCAAACCCAAGGAGAAAGCTTTGGGAGGGAGGATTAAATATGATGGAGCAATTTCAGACACCATCTGCTTGCAGTGTGACAGATATTGAGAGAGTCATTTAAATCCACATGCTCCCCCCCCAGGATGATTGGTCCATTAGCCACAGGTGGAGGACAGAGGTTAGCCTAGCAACAACATCAGGTGAAGACAGAGGCCAAAAACATTAGTCCCATTTCAAAATCAGGGTAGGGTAAACTAGCATTGATGTGCTAACATAAAAGTAAACTCCAATTGAGGGCATTTAGAAGAGTGACCAGAAATTGTAATCACTGTATATCTATGAACACAAAACGACTGTGTGAGTTGAAAGGTTTAATGTCAGTCCTTCCATAAACTTTGTTTTTCACACGCCTCTTCATGAAAAGGTCTCGCTTACACTATGACATTCTTCTTCACTCTCCTCCAAGACAGCTGATGCGTATTTTATTCAAAGATATTCAAGTCTATCTCAACTAGGAGAATGGAGAGAAAGCAGAGAATAAAAATCTTTGGATAGGACTGCTGTAAAATGTGATTATGGAGGTGAAATTGTGGAGGTGGGTGGACAGAGAAGGAAGTGGTGTCTGACTCCCAAGCTTTTAAGTAGACCTGAGTGTGTCATCTCTCATTACAATCACAAAGCTACAAAAGCATCAGACTGTCTGCCAACAGATGGCCCAGGACAACTCTTCTAACTCCCTCTCGACCTCCCCATGATCCAAAGTAACTACTGGAGTGGGGTGAGTGTTTATGTCAGCAATAACGAGAAATGTGGAGGCGAAGCTACTCTTAAAATAAAGGATAACATCAAATGACATCTGGGATACTCCACCCTGCTTAGCAAGCACATACAAGTTGATGTCCAAGTCCAAAGCTCATCTTCACAACCCTGGGCTCTCAAAGACCAAACTTCACAGGGAAGTTTGAAAAATGAATAAAGAGAGACAATGTCATTGTGTGGCTTGTATGAGAGACTGAGGTGTCAGATGTTTTTTCATATTGGCCTTTCCAGCTGGGTTTATCCAGACTACAGGCACTAATAACTGGGATAAATGCTCAAAGTCACTCTATATGGTGACAAATTCTTTTTTTAAATTCTGAGGCACTTTTCCTGAAAGGGTTACAGATTCACACAGGGTCCAAACCCAAACAAACAAGTCTAGAGACAAAGGAGTTAGAAGTGAGCCATCTAACCATAATGAGATAAATTAATAGTGCATCCTCCTACACACAGACTCCCTCCACTGAAACCTCTTTTCATGGAACTCGATGACAGAATGAGAAAGGAAACTGTAGCATCAGCAGCAGCACAGTTAGGAACGCCTCACCCTGGTACAAGTGTCCCTGTTCTCCTGGCCTTAAATCTTTCCGCAGGTGCCTCTGGCCTGGGTCACAAATAGACCACAAATCTCACAACAGGTGCTAGCCTACAGGGTGCACACTGATTTGAAAGCAGTCAGTACCACAGGGATTCATAGCATACACACACAGTAATATGAAATGTCATGTCTCAACAGGTTCTATCAGTCAAAAGCAGTGCTTTTGGGGAATAGGGTACCATTTGGGACACAAGCCTTGTGTGAGATAGCAAGGTGCCTACTTCCCACTGACACTTCCCCAGCTCCCCTACTGGCAACCCAAATAGAAAAGCTCAAATTGCAGCAGTAAAGATGAACACATTGGGAGAATACGTGAGTGACTCACTGCAATGTTGCTTATAACCTGGGGTACAGGATAGGTGTTCATCATATGGGGCTTGGCTCCAATTTCATTAATATGATTAAAATACTATATGCCAATCCCTCAGCCATAGTAATAAAAGGCACTACCTGCTCTGTTCTGTTCAGAATAACTACAAATAGCAGGCTAGGTGATCCCATATTTCTCCCTCCTATTTTTATTGTCTATGGAGCTCCTGGCCCAGGCAATTTGAAAATCGATAGAATTTACACCAATATCTCTCAATTCTACGGATTACATCATCTTACTATACACTGACGATATCTTACATTGTCTAGATAAAGTATCTCAATTCCTCCCAAAAGCTTTGAAGATCATAGACAAATTCAGCGCCATCTCAAGTTATGAAATATATCTAACCAAATATGCCCTACTGCCTCTCAAGCACCCGATGGAGGACTCTCTTCTTATGGTATCCCAATCGTTTCCCATTTTAAATATTTGGGAATAGATCTATTTCCGTATTTAGATAAAACCATTGCCAAAAACTTTAACAGAACGCTCAACTCAATTCCATCCGACCTCAGCAGAGCCGGAAGAATATCTATTGTCAAAATGAATATATTACCACGTCTGAACTTCTGTAGTTCAACACTTCCCTTGTCTCCCCCTTCTGGCTATTGGGATAAAATCCATAGCATGGTTTCAAAATGTACACCAAGTGTTCAAAACATTAGGAACACCTTCCTATTATTGAGTTACACCCTCTTTTGCCCTCAGAACAGTCTCAATTTGTCTTTGCATGGACTCCACAAGGTGTCGAAAGCGTTCCACAGGAATGCTGGCCCATGTTGACTCCAATGCTTCCCATAGTTATGTCAAGTTGGCTGGATGTCCTTTGGGTGGTGGACCATTCTTGATACACACATAAACTGTTGAGCGTGAAAAACACAGCAAAGTTGCAGTTCTTGACACATTCGAACCGGTACGTCTGGCACCTACTACCAAAGGCACTTAAATATTTTGTCTCCTCCCCTTCATCTACACTGATTGAAGTTGATTTAACAGGTGACATCAATAAGGGATCATGGCTTTCACCTGGTCAGTCTTTGTCATGTAAAGAGTAGGTGTTCCTACTGTTTCATATACTCAGTGTATTTGGCAAGGTAAGCGAGCCCGGATAAAATGAACAAACTTGCAAAGAGGGAAAGATGTAGGAGCACCAAACTTTATATTGTATTTCTGGAAATCAAAATGGCATGCCCATACTCCAATATTTCACAATAATGCCTTGCGCTACATATGTAGAGTGGACTTTTGTCATGGACAGTCATTGTTTGAGAACATTCCAAGATCTGAAAGACACAACCAGGCAACTCCTTTTTTATTTACCTAGGTCAGCTATACTGGCTTACGGAGTCCCCTGGAAAACCCAACTACTGAACCATCCAATGATGGGATTTAGAACTCAATTATCTGGGCCCCCAACAGGACTGATCTCTATAATATGTAAACAACTTTTGGAAAGCTCATATTCTGAGCTAGCCATTAAAAAAGTACGGTCCACAGATCTGAACAACCCTTTAACTGGAACAGAATGTGGAAAAATATGACTTTGGCATCCCGTAATAGTTGGTGGCCGAAGGGGGAGTTCTTATAGAGCGCCGGCCTATATTTACATACTGCTTATGAGTGCATTTCACAGTACTTTTAGATTATAATTGGATTAAGGCTCATATGAATGCCCTGTTTAATATAAATGTTTGTGTCATCATCATCATCATCATCACAGATCAACTGCATTATACAAAAAACAACAAAAAAAACACTTCAACTAGTAAAATGTCTCTTTGGCTAGCTTTTGCTACAGCCTATATCAACGAGCGTTTAGCATTCTAGCTAACAACTGCTGCATCCAAAATAGTTATTTTGCAAAGATCACAACCAAATATAAATCTTAGCAACTGTTCAAGCAAGAATCAGAATATCATTGTAAGCGTATGAGAACCCCACAAAAGTGATTTTGTTTAGAATTAATAAAAATGTAAATCTAGGCTGTTGAATGGGTGCAGATGGCGATGACTTTCTTACTGCCGCCAAGAGTCGGGCGCATCTGTAAAAATCGTTGAGTGTGGACGTTGCAACATTAGCACAAGAACTGTTTGTTGGGAGCATCAGGAAATGGGTTTCCATGGACGAGCAGCCACATACAAGCCTAAGATCACCATGAACAATGACAAGCATCGACAGGAGTGGTGTTAATCTTGCTGCCATTGTCCTCTAGGGCAGTGGAAACTTGTTCTCTGGAGTGATTAATCACACTTCACCACCAGCCAGTCCAATAGACAAATCTGGGTTTGGCAGGAGAACGCTACCTGCCCCAATGCATTGCGCCAACTGTAAAGTTAGGTGGAGGAGGAATAATGGTCTTGGGCTTTTTCCCATGGTTCGGGCTAGACCCCTTAATTCTAGTGAAGGGAAATCTTATCACTACAGCATACAATTACATTCTAGACGATTCTATGCTTTTAACTTTGTGGCAACAGTTTGGGGAAGGCCCTTTCCTGTTTCAGCATGACAATGCTCCCGTGCACAAACCATTTCTGTATGGACCTCGCTCGAGGTCCATACAGAAATGGTTTGTCAAGATCGATGTGGAAGAACTTGACTGGCCTGTACAGAGCCCTGACCTCAACTCCATCGAATACCTTTGGGATGAATTGGAACGCTGACTGCGTTCCAACCCTAAACGTCCAACATCAGAGTCCGACCTCACTAATGCTCGTGGCTGAATGGAAGCAAGTCCCCGCAGCAATGTTCCAACATCTAGTGGAAAGCCTCCCCAGAAGAGTGGAGGCTGTTATAGCAGCAAAGGGGGACCAACTCCATATTAATGCCCATGATTTTGGAATGAGATGTTCGACGAGCAGTTGTTCACATACTTTGGGTGATGAAGTGTATAAACAGTGTAAATTGAGATTAATATTTTACCTGTAACCCCCCCCCCCCCCCCCCTATCCACCCAACCCAAAGAAATTGACAAAGCAAATCAACTATTTGATTTTTTTCTTCTTTTAAGGATAGGTGTTGATCAGAGGCATACAAGAGAATCATTACATGACAGAGGGAATTCATAGGAGCTCCCAGACCTAGAAAATTGACAAATAACCCCCAACCGGGCTCATCTGCAATTTCCTCCCCCTTTCTCCTCCACCTCTCCCTTCACCCTCTCCCCTTCCTAACATTCCACGAAAAAAAAAAAAAATTCTAAAATCTACCTTGAGAAAAGCATTAGGGGTTAGAGGGGAGGGACAGGTGAAGGGAAAACATTGTAGAGGGCTTACACATCCTCCATGGAGGTGGAAAGTGGAGAGGGGTAGAGGTGGGGTAGAGGGTATTTGTCTCACCACATCCATATGGGCCCATCTGCAATTTCCTCCCCCTTTCTCCTCCACCTCTCCCTTCACCCTCTCCCCTTCCTTGCAGCTGAAGTCCTTGTCAAATATACCAAATGGGACAAACGCAACAGAGTGGCTCTCAGTCCAGGGCATCAGATTAGAACCACTGTTAATTTCCTTCCACTCTCCCTCCCTGTGCCCTGGACACAGGCTCAGCCCAGCGGTGGTTGGGCAGCCACGGTGCGGTACAGCAGCAGTAATTTCATGCCTGATACGGAGAGTGACACGTGAGTTTGACAGATGCAGGGGATTACAACGCCAGACAAGACAAGGCTGTCTGCTCAGTGTTGGAGAGCTGAGGCTGAGGTCATTGTGCAGTGCTCCATTGCATAAGGAACATTTTTCTTCCATGAGTCTATTTGGTTAGTTCTCTAATCTAACTAAACGAGGAACAGAAGGGGAGAGTGAGAGAATTCATTGATGACAACAGCATGTATCGAGGTGACCTCACAAGAGAACATGACTGACCTCTGTATCTGAAACATTGAAACGGATGTACCTGTCAAAGTAATATACTGGATAACGTTAACCTTTCATTCCCAAAAACCTGGTTGTTGGGCTTACTGTGATTACTGACTCCAGAGGCCACAGGAAGTCTGGAGGACTCCCCCAGAAAGTTGGGTAGGTCATTGTGGGTCTCAAAACTCTTCCAATCCCTGAACAGCAGTCTCAATTTATCAATGTAATGGACCCTCTTTTGGACAGGTAGCTGTTGCTCAAATTGACCCTCATTTTTCATACTAGTTCTCCGGTGAGTAGTGATGTTGTTGGTCTTCACAGAAAGATAGCGGGTCGTACTGCATGCAGCACACACATCCTCCCCTCCTCCAGTCACCTGACAGCTTTAATCCACTGGATTAATCCACAGCAGTGCAGCTGTGTGGCAGTTGACAGCTATCACTGAGAAAAGCTCAGATAATCTCACTAATGTCCACCATCCATTAAATAATAACCATGGCAGTAACACACTTAACGATGATGTCCACAGAGACAGTGGGTGGGTGGATGGCAGTTGCCTATGTGTCAGACAACTCTTGCCCTGCATGACCTCCTGACTCAAGGCAAAGTCTCAAGCCAATATCCTTGTGGAAATGTACAAATGAAAAATGTGTTGAAAATGCATTGACTGTATTGCTGTGTTGCAATGTAATCAAAACATATTTTCACCCAGTCAAACCCAAAGCAAGCTGGTTTGAAATGCATTTTCAGTTTGCAGGTTTGTTGCAAGTTACATAAAAATCAGTTAAAATGACAAGCCGTGTGAAATTCTCAGTAGAGTCACGACATATCAATGTGACTTTGCAGAATTATTTAGGTCATTACATCCCGTAATCTCTCACAGCAGGCAGTCACTGGGAACAAGCAAGAGGACAATCGACAAGGTCATTGATTTGTCATTGTGTGTTTTATATAGAACCTACTGTTGTTTACCAGCCTGTCCTGCTCCATTCAAGGTAGGACAGAGCCAATGTAATACATCAAACATATTCAATAAAATACATGTATTGTTAGAGCAAGTCTTTTTTCGGCAACAGGCATTCTGTGTTTTTAAACCCTGGTAGTGGACTACATTTGAAATGTACAGTCATTCAGTAATCGTCTGGTTTCCAGGATACATCTACAAATCGAACTAGACACCAGTGTCTGTTGAGGGAAGCAAACACAACTCTTCAAATACTTGATCATCTGAAGCACACAGGCCTCGGAGCTGCATTTGTTAGAGGAAACACAATGACAGAATTCCCGGGGTGTAATGTAGTGTTTTCAGGAGTCAAAATCTTCACATCTATTTCTTCAGACAGGAGACAATGTAATAGCATACTGCAAAACCTCTGTTTGGTGTAAAAGAAATCCCAGCTATCATCAAATGCATGTTCTGGGGACATGACAAAGTCTAGCAACTATCTTTGATGTATTCAAAAGAGCAGCACCAGCACTTAAGTTCCAGCTGGCTGAGTTCTGAATGAGAGGCCATGCTCAAGTCTCCAAGGTATTGAAAGGAGAACTTTGCTGTTTTTACAGAATCTGTTTTCAGTGTCTATACCTGCTAGACCTTGACTTTGTCCATGTCTATGGTTGACATGGGCACCTCGTCCTGGACAGCCACAGCCCCACTGGTCTGGCAGCAGTTGTGCTGGTGCTCCTTCCAGTCCTGCAACAAGAATAAGGCAGACTAAAGGAGTGAGACAAGTGGTCAGTGGTGGGTGAGTTGAGGGGGCGATTCAATCTCGACACAATTTCAGGAAGTAATGTTTTGCCCTCATTGTGCCTGTTTTTGGTTCCTAAGAGTAGGCTGTTTGATTGAATCACACCCCCACCACTGACAAGGGATCAGTAGTGGGGAAGGTGGTGGGCTGTGATCCAATCAACAGACTTGACGACATGTTCATGGGTCCTAAGAGACCTTCTATGCCCTGCAGAACGCTTAGCGAAATTTAGCCGAGCTGACACGACCCCTGACAACTTAGTTCAGTGCCACGGTCTGTAGAGGGTTAAGTCTTACCTTTCTCTGACAGAAGGTGGAACAGTAGTTGACCTTGTGGCATCCCGTGCATTGGCTCATGGCCTCCCGTCCACAGTTCACGCACATTTGCTGTGGGAGAGAAAGTCACAGAATGGAATGGAATTACAATCTAAAAAAGGGATAGAATTGATTTGAAAATGAACTGGAAATCAGATAGCGCAGGTCATACTTAGCATGATAGAAGAGGTTTGATTTGTTGTTACTCAGCCCCATAGTGCGCTACCACACCACGCACATACACAAGTTCCCCTGAGACATTCCCTCTGACATATAACCGGCATAGCCCACTTGTGATTCCTTACAACCAAACACAGACAAACACCACAACAACCCACAAATTGCTTCTCCAGGGGAACCAAGAGGCACAAAATGTCACCGCTGGCTTTTTTGTTGATATGATACCAGGGTTACATTTCCCTTTCCCCCATTCTATCTAACAAATGCTCTCAGGTGGGAGAAGTCATGTGGCTTCAAGGTTGTTTGTTTCTCTCGTAACTATATTGTTTATGTGTGTGAAGTAGCAGGTGTGATATTTCAACCAGCTCTGACAGTTTTATCCTCCAGGGGGAGACCTGGATAAAAAGAGGATTTTTCTCTTTAATGGACTGAATGGAACACAGC
Organism: Salvelinus fontinalis; assembly: GCF_029448725.1. Taxonomy (NCBI): domain Eukaryota; kingdom Metazoa; phylum Chordata; class Actinopteri; order Salmoniformes; family Salmonidae; genus Salvelinus; species Salvelinus fontinalis. The sequence continues at coordinate 9,944,192 of NC_074669.1, forward strand.
CAAGAGAGTGAGAGAGAGAGAGAGAGAGAGAGAAAGAGAGGGAAAATGAGAGAGAAAGAGAGCGAGAGGTCTCTCCATGTACCTTGATGATGATTTCAGTGATTTCTGAGCCTCTCTTCCCCTCTGGGTCGTCTGGGTGCTGGAATGATATCTGACTCTGGAAGGGCTGGGTGAGTGTACACTGCAGGAGGGAAGACCGCAAATAGAAGTCAAACTAAAATTCATTATAAAAGAACAACAACACCTCAAGACACCCAGAAGAAAATGCTACAGTGCGAAAACTTTTCACTACATTGTGCCCTAATGACCATGACCCTGGACTAACCACCAGGGTCTCCTCCAGTCCCCTCACCTCCTTCCTGCTGCCGTGGATCTTGTCCTGGCTGAAGGCATCCTGGCCTGCCTGGCAGTGGCAGGCCTGCTTGGCCTGGTCGATCAGTGCCTTGAGCTGCTGCACCGTGCTCAGCAGGCTGTTGGCCGTCTCCTCCAGGTAAAGCCATGTCCTCTGGCCCTCCCTGACCCCAGACACCTCCAGCCCCCCGTTCACCAGCCCCGGGGAGGGGGATGAGGATGGAGACTCCACCTTGGCCTGGGGGGCCATGGCCAGTGCCGGGAGCGCTGTCAACACTGTAGGGAGGGAGGGAGGGGTTAGATTGTACGTTTGGAATGGAAAGGTTTAATGAGAGTATTCATTAATAATTTCTAAATTATTTGAGGCAAGGAATGTAGAATATGGATTATGAACCAATATACTTTCAATAAGGGCATTGGTATGCATAGAATGTTTGATGGAAAAACAAATCAATACATTGTTTGACAGAAAACAAATTTATGCATTTAAATGTGTATTTATTGATAATAGCGATTGATAAAAATTTTAGGCCCGTCCAATTAATATGTAAGCCAGATATAAATCAGGGGAAAAACTACTTTCTGAAATCATGTCAACCCCAACAATAGCTGCCCTTCCTCAAACCTTGATCGCCCCACACCTAGTAACTCCTGACCTAACAGCGACAGGTTGACTACTTCATGATACTCAAATTTTCCCTATACTCATCATGAGGTTGCTACAACCTAGCATATGAATGAACATTTACAACATAGGTGCAGACAGGTCGAGAGACAAGTACAACAGTTGCAAAGTTTCTATTGGATAAATTCAGGTATGTTTATCCCCGTTTTGTTCCCTTTGCTTCCGTTTAAGAAAAGTATTAACAGAATTGGCAGAATGAATACACCCCTGTTCACACTTAAACACAGTTCACTTTCATAGCAGCCACGTTGTATTCCTTCTCGCGTTTATGCACTTTCCTCCTCTCACCTCTTCCCTTCGCTTTTGGACTTAAGTGCACAACACATCAGCTGTATGTGACCAGGCGGGAAAAAACTTTCCAAGAAAACCGCTAACAACAACCTACATCGTTCTCACCATATTAGATAAAGTAACATCATAGTTAGCATAGCTTATAAAACTAACGCTGTGCCACTCGGGGCTCCCAAGTGCTTGAGGCATCACTACAGACACCCTGGTTTGAATCCAGGCTGTATCACATCCGGCCGTGATTGGGAGTCCCATAGGGCGGCGCACAATTGGCCCAGCGTCATCCGGGTTTGGCCGGGGTAGGCCGTCAATGTAAATAAGAATTTGTTCTTAACCGACTTACCTAGTTAAATAAAAGGTTCACTTTAAAAAATATGTTAGTAAACCCAATAGAATCAAGCAGTAACGTTACAGTGTACAGTCAGTGAGAGTTACACCGGCAGGCCCCGGTGGCAATACATTTGTAAAACCAAAAGCTTACCTTGACTGTTCCAGTGTTGTGTTGGGAAAATATAGCCAGCTAGCTAACATAGCATCCCTCTCTTTGAGCAGGGTGTTTCAGTAGGCTAAACTAACTAGCTGCATTTACTAGCTAAGTAAGTGACCCTGAAAAAAAAGACACTCTCTCTCTCTTGCGTCCCTTTCATTTTGGAATAAATTAATCTGTTAAAAACTTAAACTATTGTCTCTCTCTCTTGGAGTCAACTACTGACCACATTTTATGCACTGCAGTGCTATCTAGCTGTAGCTTATGCTTGTAGTACTAGATTAATTCTCTGATCCTTTGATTGGGTGGACAACATGTCAGTTCATGCTGCAAGAGCTCTGATAGGTTGGAGGACATCCTCCAGAAGTTGTCATAATTACTGTGTAAGTCTACGGAAGGTGGTGAGAACCATGAGCCTCCTAGATTTTGAATTGAAGTCAATGAACCCATAGGAGAATGGAAGCTAGATGTTCTCCGGCTACACCATGGTGCTACCCTACAGAGTGCTTTTGAGGCTACTGTAGACCTTCTTTGCAAAATAACATGTTTTAATCAAGTATTTGGTGGCACGCGATTATATTTAGTTTAGTTTTATCTAAAAAGGATAACTAATGTTTTACAATTTTTATTTTTATAAAATTCACTGAGGAGGATAGTCCTCCCCTTCCTCCTCTGAGGAGCCTCCACTGGTCTGTGGCTGTGGCTGAGGGAAAGGTTTAATAATCATAGGGTTCCACCCCACCAAGCAGCACACCGTTGGAGAGATAAATCACTAGTGGGCTTTCATCTTCCTCCAACTGTACCAGAGAGCACAGCAGAACAGACAAAGAGCAACAGCAGTCTAAACAAAGAAGCCCCATCTACTCCGGAGGGAGAGAGAGGGAGATGGAAGGAGAGAGAGCAACAAGCGTCATCACATACATCACATGAGCCCTAACACACACACACACACACACACACACACACACACACACACACACAGCATGAGGCTCAAGACACAGACAAACACACACCATGCATGCAGTCATACACTCCCCATCCAACCTGAAAGAGCGAGAGAATCTGTAGAGAGGAATGAGAGAAACTCCCTAAATACAGGTGTGCCAAGCTTGTAGTGTCATACCCAAGAAGACTCAAGGTTGTAATCCCTGTCAAAGGTGCTTCAACAAAGTACTGAGTAAAGGGTCTGAATACTTATGTAAATGTGATATTTCATTATATATATATATATATATATATATATATATATATATATATATATATATATATATATATATACACATATATATACATACATACACACACACACACACACACACACACTTGCAAAATTTCTAAAACCCTGTTGTAGCTTTGTCATTTTGGAGTATTGTGTGTAGATTTATGAGGGGGGAAAAAACTATTTAATCAATTTTACAATAAGGCTGTAATGTAACAAAATGTGGAAAAAGTCAAGGGGTCTGAATTCTTTCCGAATGCACTTTGTGTGTCACTATGCAGTGTAGTCTCCCAGGCCCTGCCGCTGAAAAACATACCCACAGCATGATGCTGCCACAACCATGCTTCCCCGTAGGAATAGTGCCTTCTGGAAGGTTCTCCCATCTCCACAGAGGAACTCTGGAGCTCTGTCAGAGTGACCATCAGGTTCTAGGTCACCTCCCTGACCAAGGCCCTTCTCCTCCGATTGCTCAGTTTGGCCGGGCGGCCAGCTCTAGGAAGACTCTTGGTGGTTCCAAACTTCTTCCATTTAAGAACAACTGTGTTCTTGGAGATCTTCAATGCTGCAGACATTTCTTGGTACCCATCCCCAGATCTGTACCTCAACACAATCCTGTCTCTGAGATCTACAGACAATTCCTTCAACCTCATGGCTTGGTGTTTGCTCTGACATGCACTGTCAACTGTTGGACCTTATATAGACAGGTGTGTGGCTTTCCAAATCATGTCCAATCATTTTAATTTACCACAGGTGGACTCCAATTTGTAGAAAAATCTCAAGGATGATCAATGGAAACAGGATGCACCGGAGCTCAATTTCAGGTCTCATAGCAAAGGGTCTCAATACTTCTGTAAATGAGTTATCCGTTTTATAAACGTGCAAACATTTCTAAAAAACTGTTTTCGCTTTGTCATTATGAGGTATTGTGTGTTGATTGATGAGGAAGACATTTCATTTAAATTCCAGAATAAGGCTGTAATGTAACAAAATGTGGATTAAGTCAAGGGGTCTGAATACTTGCCGAATGCACTCTATATACAATGCATGGGGTGGAAAAGAGGACATTCATTTGAGCAAGGAAATATAATCAACAATGACCAGACCCATCATGTCACATCACCAGGTGTGATGCAAGCTTGTGATTGTTCATTCAAAACAAGGTTTTCCCCCTTCAGACAGCTAACATCTTCCACCTATCAAACAAGGTGTGTGTGTGTGTCAGTGGAGGCTCCTCAGAGGTGGAAGGGGAGGACCATCCTCCTCAGTGAATTATTTATTTTTCAAAGCGAAACTTTTAAAAAGTTATAATTTTTAGATAAAACTATACTAAATATATTCACATCAACAAATAATTAAAACAAATTGTTTAGCCATGAAGGTCTACAGTAGACTCAGCAGCACTCTGTAGAGTAGCACCATGGTGTTGCTGGAGGACAGCTAGCTTCCGTTCTCCTCCGAGTACATTGACTTCAATACAAAACCTAGGAGTCTCAGTTTTCAAACCTTTCCATAGACCTACACAGTAATTATGACTACTTCCAGAGGACATCCTCCAATATATCAGAGCTCTTGCAGCATGAACTAACATGTACCTAGTACTGAAAGCATATGCTACTGCTAACAAATTAATTTCTTCAAAAATGAAGGTGGAGAAAGAGAGAGCAAGATATTTCCTAATTTTCTCTCTTCTCACTTAAATGCAGGTAGCTAGTTTAGCCTACTCAAACACCCGGCTCAAACAGAGGGATGCTATGTTAGCTAGCTGGCTATAAATATCAAAACACTGGAACTCTTTCAAGTCAAGGTAAGCTTTTGGTTTTACTAAATTATTGCCACCGGGGCCGCAGGTGTAACCGTTAAACTGCTTACACTGTACTGCATGATTGTAGCAGGTTTACTAACGTGTTAGTTCTATTAGCTATATTGACTATGACGTTACTTTAGCTAATATGGTGACAACGATGTAGGCAGTGTGTAGCAGTTATGATATGAAGGCCTGGTCACAAAAAGCTGATGTGTAGTGCAGTAAAAGGTGAGAGGAGGAGAGCGCGTAGATGCGAGAAGGAATACAACGAGCTGTTTGTATGTTTCTATGAAAGTGAACTGCTTGCATATGATTAGGGGTGTATTCATTCCGCTGACTCTGTTGAAAAACTTTTCTTAAGCGGAAGCAAACGGAACAAAACGGGTATAAACATACCTGAATTTGTTCAATAGAAACTCTTGCAACTGTTGGACTAATGATTACACCCTAGATCAGCTAGATTCAGGCGAGAGTGTGCAAGGTGATATTGAATGTGTCACTGTCACCTCAAATTTTTATCTTGACCTGTGTGCACCTACTGTGTAAACTTTAATTTATAGGCTAGGTTGTAGCAACCTCATGATGAGTATTGGGAAACTTCAAGTAGCCTTAACCTGTCACTGTTACATTGAACTGGGTGAATGGAAAATGAATGACAGTAATCCAATATGTTGTAATAGAAATAAGACCATGCTCATATTATTTATTTATTTATAAATAAATAAATAAATAAAATCGACCTCATCTTAAAAGGCACCAACCACACTGGTGTGGGTGTACGCTTGAGTAAAAGAGATCTGCAGGGAGTACATCAATGCACTCGCACACAGCACGGCTACAGACAAAAGGCTATATTTGCAAACAGACTGATTGTATGCAGTTTCCAGAGCACTGAGACAATGACTCCGGCTGTGTTGATGGACGGCCTGTTTGTGTTGTGGCATCGTAATACAGAATTATATAAGGATGCTGAGAGAAAAAGAGCGCAAACAAGAGAGCGAGAGCTTGAGAGCAAGCGAGATAACTATAGGAAAGTGAGCTATAAAAAGATGGGGATGAGACGAGATAAATAAATATGTGGAAGAGAAAGAAAGTGAAGGAAACTGTGAGAAATATGTGGAAGTCAAAGAAAAAGATACAGAATGAGAGCAAAGAGAAAGCGAGACAGACCGAGAGAGTGAGAGGAAGAGAAAGAGAGAGAAAGTGTGAGAGGAAGAGAAAGAGAGACAGACCGAGAGAGTGAGAGGAAGAGAAAGAAAGTGTGAGAGGAAGAGGAGAGAGAAAGTGTGAGAGAGTGAGTGTGCGAGAATTCAAGAGCTAAAGAGAGAAAGAGAGGGACTGCTAGAGAGAGACTCCTGAGAAGAGTGACACCTGTGATCTCCACCTGTAAAGCCTTGATTAGAGGATCAATGTCCTGGAGGTGCACAACACCCCATAGCCTCCACTGCCGAGGGAATAAAAGTCCGAAGCACTCTCCTAGGAGAGGAGAGAAATAACTCCCTCAACAAACTTAGTTCCTCATTGTTCACTTGAAAAGACAGTGAGATGCATCAGGGGTTGAGAAGAGGACTCTAGAACAGACAGTACAGTGCCATCCTAACTAGGTGGCCAGAGAGAACAAAGAAAACAAAAATACAGCATGCCAGACAGACAGAGAGTGCATCAGTCTATACCAGGGTTCTCCAACCCTGTTCCTGGAGAGCTACCTGTAGGTTTTCATTCCAACCCTAAACTAGTGCACCTGATTCTAATAATTAGCTGGTTGAAAAACTGAATCAGGTTAATTACAGCTGGGGTTGGATTGAAAACCTACTGGAGGGTATCTCTCCAGGAACAGAGTTGGAGAGCCCTGGTATATCCACTAAACAAAGACAGCAGGCAGGCAGACAGAGTGCTTCGGTCTATACACTTTTGCCTTCTCACAGTACTAAATGAAGGTGTACTATTGCTGAGCTTTTTGAGGTCGGTTCGGTTTCGCTTATTAAAAAATACGTTTTCAATTTCACTTTTTTAATTTTTTTATTAAATGCATAATGAATTTTTTTTGAGCTTTTTAATTGAACTTGCAAAGCCAAAAAAAAAGCCAAAATTCAATTGCCAAAACAAAATATTCCTTCATCTCCGTCAGGTCCACATTGGGTAGACAAAGGAAAAATAGTAAATTACGATGAAATAATAATATTTCCGTCCTGTACTTAAATATTATTTGAGGACATTATTATTTTTCATTCGTTAAACTCAAAAAAGTTCTGGGACACTGTAAAGATCATGGAGAATAAGAACACCTCCTCCCAGCTGCCCACTGCACTGAGGACAGGAAACACTGTCACCACCGATAAATCCACTATAATTGAGAATTTCAATAAGCATTTTTCTACGGCTGGCCATGCTTTCCACCTGGCTACCCCTACCCCGGTCAACAGCACTGCGCCCCCCACAGCAACTCGCCCAAGCCTTCCCCATTCGTTTCATTCGTCATCTTCTCAACCAGGCAGTAACAGTCAGCCAGACCACGTTATCTGTTATCTAACGTTATCTGTCTTTAGTCATCCTATTCAGCGAGGCTAGCCTGCTGCAGAGCTGCCTGACGTGTTGTGTACATTCCTCTCTCATGCGATCTGTGTAAAAGTGTATCAAAAACAGATGCAATGGATTATGGTCATTTAGTTAAATACCATGTTTCTGTGCTGAACTAGGATGAAAATTTGCTTAATGGAAACTACAACTTCCTTCAGCCCAGTGTCCCGACTTGATTTCTGTCTTGAATTATTTAAAATTCTTTCTAGAGAAACAGTGCGTTGGGAAAAATGGAATTCAAGTAATTGAAGCGACGGGCAATTAGTTCAAATCAAACCTTATTAGTCACATGCGACGAATACAACAGGTCTACGGAGACCTTACAGTGAAATGCTTACTTACGAGCCCTTAACCAACAATGCAGTTAATAAATATGGATAAGAATAAGAGATAAAACAAGTAATTAAAGAGCAGCAGTAATATTACAATAGCGAGACTATATACAGGGGATACCGAGTCAATGTGCGGGGGCACTGATTAGTTGAGGTAGTATGTACATGTAGGTAGAGTTATTAAAGTGACTAGGCATAGATGACAACAGAGAGTAGCAGTGGTGTAAAGAAAGGGGGGGGGGGGGGGAATAGTCTGGGTAGCCATTTGACTAGATGTTCAGGAGTCTTATGGCTGGGGTGGTAAAAGCTGTTTAGAAGCCTCTTGGACCTAGACTTGGTGCTCTGGTACCACTTGCCGTGCGGTAGCAGAGAGAACAGTCTATGACTAGGGTGGCTGGAGTCTTTGACAATTTAAGGCCTTCCTCTGACACCGCCTGGTATAGAGGTTCTGGATGGCAGAAAGCTTGGCCACAGTGATGTACTGGACCGTTCGCACTACACTCTGTAGTGCCTTGCGGTCGGGAGCCGAGCAGTTGCCATACCAGGCAGTGATGCAACCAGTCAGGATGCTCTCGATGGTGCAGCTGTAGAACCTTCTGAGGATCTGAGGATCCATGCCAAATCTTTTCAGTCTGCAGAGGGGGAATAGGTTTTGTCGTACCCTCTTCACGACTGCCTTGGTGTGCTTGGACCATGTTAGTTTATTGGTGATGTGGACACCAAGGGACTAGAAGCTCTCAACCTGATGGTGTTGATTTGAGCCATAACCAGCCTTTTAAAGCACTTCATGGCTACAGACGTGAGTTCTATGGGTCGGTAGTCATTTAGGCAGGTTACCTTAGAATTCTTGGGCACAGGCACTATGGTAGTCTGCTTGAAACATAGTTGGTATTACAGACTCGGACAGGGAAAGGTTGAAAATGTCAGTGAAGACACTTGCCAGTTGGTCAGCGCATGCTCGCAGTACACGTCCTGGTAATCCGTCTGGCCCTGCGGCCTTGTGAATGTTTACCTGTTTTTAAGGTCTTACTCACATCGACTGCGGAGAGCGTGATCACACAGTCTTCCGGAACAGCTTGTGCTCTCATGCATGTTTCAGTGTTATTTGCTTCGAAGCGAGCATAGAAGTAGTTTAGCTCGTCTGGTAGGCTCGTGTCACTAGGCAGCTCTCGGCTGTTCTTCCCTTTCTAGTCTGTAATGGTTTTCAAGCCCTGCCACATTCGACGAGCCGGTGTAGTAATGTTCGATCTTAGACCTGTATTGACGGTTTGCATGTTTGATGGTTCGTCGGAGAGCATAGCGGGTTTTCTTATAAGCTTCCAGGTTAAAGTCGTGCTCCTTGAAAGCGGCAGCTCTAGCCTTTAGCTCAGTGCGGATGTTGCCTGCAATCCATGGCTTCTGGTTGTACGGTCACTGTAGGAACGATGTCATTGATGCACTTTTTGATGAAGCCAATGACTGATATGGTGTACTACTCAATGCCGTTGGAGGAATCTGTGCTAGCAAAACAGTCCTGTAGCTTAGCATCTGACCACTTTTTTATTTTTGCTTGTAAGCAGGAATCAGGATGATAGAATTATGGTCAGATTTGCCAAATGGAGGATAAGGGAGAGCTTTGTATGCGTCTCTGTGTGTTCTCTGGTCCAGAGTTTTTTCCCTCTGGTTGCACATTTAACATGCTGATAGAAATTTGGTCAATCGGATGTAAGTTTCCCTGCATTAAAGTCCCTGGCTACTAGGAGCGCCGCCTCTGGGTGAGTGTTTTCTTGTTTGCTTATGGCGGAATACAGCTCATTCACTGCTGTCTTAGTGCCAGCCTCCGTCTGTGGTGGTATGTAAACGGCTACGAAAAATACAGATGAAAACTCTCTAGGTAGATAGTGTGGTCAACAGCTTATCATGAGATACTCTTCCTCAGGCGAGCAATAGCTCGAGACTTCCTTAGATATCGTGCACCAGCTGTTATTTACAAAAATATGTAGTCCGCCACAACTTGTTTAACCAGACGCCGCTGTTCTATCCTGCCGGTGCAGCGTATAACCAGCCAGCTGTATGTTGATAGTGTCATCGTTCAACCATGACTCCATGAAGCATAAGATATTACAGTTTTGAATGTCCTGTTGGTAGTTTAATCTTCCGTGTAGATATTCTATTCTCCAAAGACTGCACGGTTTCTAGCAGAATGTAAGGAAGTGGTAGGAGCGGTAGAGATACTCTTAATGATCGTCTATGAAAAGCCAACTGACATTTACTCCTGAGGTGCTGACTTGCTGCACCCTCGACAACTACTGTGATTATTATTATTTGACCCTGCTCGTCATCTATGAACATTTGAACATCTTGGCCATGTTCTGCTATAATCTCCACCCGGCACAGCCAGAAGAGGACTGGCCACCCCTCATAGCCTGGTTCCTCTCTAGGTTTCTTTCTAGGTTTTGGCATTTCTAGGGAGTTTTTCCTAGCCACCGTTCTTCTACACCTGCATTGCTTGCTGTTTGGGGTTTTAGGCTGGGTTTCTGTACAGCACTTTGAGATATCAGCTGATGTAAGAAGGGCTATATAAATACATTTGAAGTGGACGTTTATTCAATCGCCTATGAATTCTCAGAAGGCAGCCCGCCCTCTGGCCCCTTTTGCTCTGTCTCCTCTTCACGCAAATCCCAGGAATCTGGGCCTGATCCCGAGAAAGCAGAAAATCATTCGCGTCGGGCTCATCAGACATGTTAAAGGGAAAAAAGGATTCTGCCAGTCCGTGGGGAGTAGTTGTTTAATAACCGGGGGGAAAACACAAACACTAAATCCCAGAAACAGCCTGGTACATGAGGTGGACTATCTCTCTTAGCCTCCACGCCACTCCACCAACCATGGTGAGGGGCTACCTTTCTCTTCACTAGGCAGCTCCTAAAATAACCAGGCATCCATCTTTGCCGAGGGCTTAATTGTGTGAATGTTTCCAGGTGAGCCAGGGAGAGAGAGCGATGGGAACAGAGCGAGAGAGAGAGCGATGGGAACAGAGCGAGAGAGAGAGCGATGGGAACAGAGAGAGAGAGAGAGCGATGGGAACAGAGCGAGAGAGAGAGCGATGGGAACAGAGCGAGAGAGAGAGCGATGGGAACAGAGCGAGAGAGAGAGCGATGGGAACAGAGCGAGAGAGAGAGCGATGGGAACAGAGCGAGAGAGAGAGCGATGGGAACAGAGCGAGAGAGAGAGCGATGGGAACAGAGCGAGAGAGAGAGCGATGGGAACAGAGCGAGAGAGAGAGCGATGGGAACAGAGCGAGAGAGAGAGCGATGGGAACAGAGCGAGAGAGAGAGCGATGGGAACAGAGCGAGAGAGAGAGCGATGGGGACAGAGCGAGAGAGAGAGCGATGGGGACAGAGCGAGAGAGAGAGCGATGGGGACAGAGCGAGAGAGAGAGCGATGGGGACAGAGAGAGAGAGAGAGCGATGGGGACAGAGAGAGAGAGAGAGCGATGGGGACAGAGAGAGAGAGAGACGATGGACAGAGAGAGAGAGAGACGATGACAGAGAGAGAGAGAGAGACACGATGACAGAGAGAGAGAGCAGGGAGAAAGAGGACACGATGACAGAGAGAGAGAGACAGGGAGAACGAGGACACGATGACAGAGAAGAGGACAGGGAGAAAGAGGACACGATGACAGAGAGAGAGACAGGGAGAAAGAGGACACGATGACAGAGAGAGAGAGACAGGGAGAAAGAGGACACGATGACAGAGAGAGAGACAGGGAGAAAGAGGACACGATGACAGAGAGAGAGAGACAGGGAGAAAGAGGACACGATGACAGAGAGACAGGGAGAAAGAGGACACGATGACAGAGAGAGAGACAGGGAGAAAGAGGACACGATGACAGAGAGAGAGAGCAGGGAGAAAGAGGACACGATGACAGAGAGAGAGACAGGGAGAAAGAGGACACGATGACAGAGAGAGAGAGACAGGGAGAAAGAGGACACGAGAGAGAGAGAGAGCGATGACAGAGAGAGAGAGGACACGATGACAGAGAGAGAGAGGACAGGGGAAAGAGACACGATGACAGAGAGAGAGACAGGGAGAAAGAGGACACGATGACAGAGAGAGAGAGACAGGGAGAAAGAGGACACGATGACAGAGAGAGAGAGACAGGGAGAAAGAGGACACGATGACCGAGAGACAGGGAGAAAGAGGACACGATGACAGAGAGAGAGAGAGACAGGGAGAAAGAGGACAGCGATGGACAGAGAGAGAGAGAGCGATGGGAACAGAGAGAGCGATGGGAACAGAGAGAGAGATGGGAACAGAGAGAGAGATGGGAACAGAGAGAGAGAGAGCGATGGGAACAGAGAGAGAGATGGGAACAGAGAGAGAGAGAGCGATGGGAAGAGAGAGAGAGAGAGCGATGGGAAGAGAGCGATGAGAAGAGAGGTGTGTGTGTGTGTGTGTGAGAGCCTATGTAGAGAGAAAGGGGATCATGACAGTACGTCAGAGCAGCACTCTAAATTAGGATGGGGCGTCGGTCGGAGGCAGCTTCTGCTGACAACCGTCATCCTCGGGCGACCAGGATCTGCACGATGCAGGGAGGAAGAAAGGCTTCTGGAGGACATGTGAGCAGGTAGGAGATGGAGGAGTGTTAAGAAACTGGGACTACAACTAAAGGTTACACCAAAGTACTTTTAAATATCTTTCCATACAAGTCTCCTCCACTTCTGGCCAATGATCTCATTCTGAAAGTACCGCATAGGGGGTAGCGATATGACCTATTTAGGACATTTCCCTACTCAATAAGTACCCTACCAAGGAAGGAACAAAGTACAGGAGGGATGTTTGAGAGACTTGGGAAATGGACTCAACACAGCACAGCAGGATCAGCATCAAAAATTTATTCAATAATATCAAAACAGAGAAATGTCATCCACCTCCATCTTTTGAGACCTCTGCTTTCACAACCACATCTTCCACCATCCTCATAGAGCAGCATGTTGTTTAGTGGTTGCCAGGCAGCTATCAAGGACGTAACAGCATTACCATTCAAGGCTTCGCACTAGTCGCTTTACAAGAGGGTCTACTCTCTCTCTGCCATCCTGAAGAACCACCACTGACACAGAGTTCATTACTAAATAACTAGAGAAGTTCATTACTGGCCAGGAAAGTGAATTACTGGCTAGCCAACCAACCCACGCTAGTCAGGTCCGTGCTTTGCTCTGCCCGCCAACCAGATGGCTAATTAAGCCCAGAAATCGTCATTAACCTTAACATTAGCAGCAGTCACACAGAGGATGCGGCTCACACCATTACGGCTGGCTGAGTATTCTGCTGGATACCTGTCTGGCTCACAGGGAGGGTGGATGAGTGCGTGGGTCAATCCCTCTTCTTAATGTAGAGCGACTGAGCAGCAAACGCCAGTCATTCTGGACAAAATTGGTTAAAATCCTGTATAGACCATGGGGAGCAAACTGCAATTCTTTAAGAGAGGAAAAAACAGTGCAAGCTAGAAAGAAACGAAGGGATGCAAATAAATAGGAGAATATCAAATGGGGGACAGGAAATAAGGGGGGAGCGAAATAGTTAAACGTTAAAATGGTAATTGTGGCCATTTTTCACACGGGGAGCGGAGCGCGTCGGTCGGACGGGTATCCTTGACAGAGACGCTTAGTTAATAAGGAGGCGTCCCCCGGGAGCTCGTTAGCTAGACAGAGGAACGGAACGCACGTCACACACACTCAAACCAATCAGGACACAGACACGGCCCGGGCATCCCTGGGTTATGATAGGATGATTAATAGGGGGTGCATACAGACTGGTGTCTGCCGTCTGGGTTGGCGCCCCCCCCTTGGGTTGTGCCGTGGCGGAGATCTTTGTGGGCTATACTCGGCCTCGTCTCAGGATGGTAAGTTGGTGGTTGAAGATATCCCTCTAGTGGTGTGAGGGCTGTGCCTTGGCAAAGTGGGTGGGGTTATATCCTTCCTGTTTGGCCCTGTCCGGGGGTATCATCGGATGGGGCCACAGTGTCTCCTGACCCCTCCCGTCTCAGCCTCCAGTATTTATGCTGCATTAGTTTGTGTCGGGGGGCTAGGGTCAGTTTGTTATATCTGGAGTTCTTCTGTCTTATCCGGTGTCCTGTGTGAATTTAAGTATGCTCTCTCTAATTCTCTCTTTCTTTATCTCTCTCGGAGGACCTGTGCCCTAGGACCATGCCTCAGGACGACCTGACATGATGACTCCTTGCTGTCCCCAGTCCACCTGGCCGTGCTGCTGCTCCAGTTTCAACTGTTCTGCCTGCGGCTATGGAACCCGGACCTGTTCACCGGACGTGCTACCTGTCCCAGACCTGCTGTTTTCAACTCTCTAGAGACCGCAGGAGTGGTAGAGATACTCTTAATGATCGGCTATGAAAAGCCAACTGACGTTTACTCCTGTGGTTGCTGCACCGTCGACAACTACTGTGATTATTATTATTTGACCATGCTGGTCATTTATGAACATTTGAACATCTTGGCCATATTCTGTTATAATCTCCACCCGGCACAGCCAGAAGAGGACTGACCACCCCTCATAGCCTGGTTCCTCTCTAGGTTTCTTCCTAGGTTTTGGCCTTTCTAGGGAGTTTTTCCTAGCCACCGTGCTTCTACACCTGCATTGCTTGCTGTTTGGGGTTTTAGGCTGGGTTTCTGTACAGCACTTTGAGATATCAGCTGATGTACGAAGGGCTATATAAATACATTTGATTTGATTTGCCGGGCACAGACAGGCAGCAGGTAATTGGGGCAGCCAGAGCCCTGTCTAGTAGGGATTCCACCACTCACTACCAACCACAGGTCATATGACCCTGTCCCCCCTCACTGTCTGTCAGACACACAGAGCAGAAGACTCAAGGACAATTGTCCAGCTTTCGGCAATATGTTAAATGTGCACGCTGGAAACCAGGTAAATACATCTATAGAGTCCACTTTGCTTGTGGAAATAGCTAGCTATGCATTTTGGATCCAGCTGTTAAATCAAAACCACTTTGTTTAATCCAGAGTGACTCTGTAATATATCCTCTCAACTGAAGACCTTCGAGAATTGGATGCCTGACTATGGTTGAGGGCTAACCTCCTGTAGGTACCTTCTGTGTGATGGTGGTGTGGTAACCTCCTGTAGGTACCTTCTGTGTGATGGTGGTGTGGTAACCTACTGTAGGTACCTTCTGTGTGATGGTGGTGTGGTAACCTACTGTAGGTACCTTCTGTGTGATGGTGGTGTGGTAACCTACTGTAGGTACCTTCTGTGTGATGGTGGTGTGGTAACCTCCTGTAGGTACCTTCTGTGTGATGGTGGTGTGGTAACCTACTGTTGGTACCTTCTGTGTGATGGTGGTGTGGTAACCTCCTGTTGGTACCTTCTGTGTGATGGTGGTGTGGCAACCTCCTGTAGGTACCTTCTGTGTGATGGTGGTGTGGTAACCTCCTGTAGGTACCTTCTGTGTGATGGTGGTGTGGTAACCTACTGTAGGTACCTTCTGTGCTGGTGAAGACCTCGCCATGTGCCGTGCCCTCGGAGAGAAGGGCTGTGGCGTCCCCGGGAGACGTCCGGTCGAAGGTCAGGGTCCCTGATGTGGTGATCTGGCCTGACGGAGACACTGTGACTGGAGTGCAAAAAGAAGACAAAGACAACGCATTGATTGATTTCAGAATAAAAACATTTG